>NW_028301715.1:21552403-21862884 GCF_037042655.1 Diuraphis noxia | reverse complement strand
ATATATATAATATATATATGTTACCCAATCGCACAATATTATATTATTATATAAAAGCGCCGGCCAGGGCGATACGGTTCAATGCGAACGTATAATATTATTATAATATTGTTATAAAAACCGAAGGAGCAGCATAAAAGTTTTTTCACAATGGCGTCGTGTAAACGTTTAAAAGGTTTTACCGCATTTCGAGAAATAATAATTTTCCATCGTGCAGTAATCGTGGAATCGGTTTTTGAAATCCGTTACCTTATAACACAATAATATAACCGATGTTTTGACATCGTAATAATATTATAGAGGTCGTTGGCGAAAAATCGGTCAATCTAAATTCTAAATGCTTATTCGTTGTGACTTTATTAATATTGATGCTTTTGAAAAATATTTTATGAGGTTTAAATTTAAATCACACACGATACACCAAAAAAAAAACTTAAAAACTATCCATTATTATGGATGATATTAATTATTATCAGTTGCGTAGCCAGGATTAACAACCCTCCCCCCACCGGTTATTATACATTCCAGCAGAAAGCCCTAATATACTATGCTGTAACTTATAAGAGCATCCCTAATTCTGTGTGCTACTACGACCGATGGTGCTATAGAGGAGAGATTTAAGAAATTTCATTATAATGGTTTTCCATCAATTTGACAGCTCGCCGATGCAACGATTTTCGTCGTACTGACAACGTGATTGTAATATTATATTTTTAATAAGCTAACGAGCGAATTTTCCTCGACATTTTTTGTACCATTACCGTCGTTCAACCCATAATGTTTTCTTTTACTCCCATAAATATATTACAGAGGTACACCAAATTGCAGCATTAAACCCATACGACATATGCTCGAGGATAAGAGTGGCGAAGCCTATGCAGATTCCCCCCCCCCTCTCTTTAAGTTCATTGTTGTTCATTTATATACACAATATATATATATAATAAATATGGAATAGACATATGATAATATTATATGTTATATATGTATACGATAAGTGCAACGCGGCGACTTCAATGAATCGAGGGGGACACGAAAAAAAAATAATATAATAAAAACGGTGGAAATAAAATATATAAAAAAATAATTCGAGTTTTTATTACATACCTACTTTGTATACGTATGATGTGTATATGCGTGGAAAATAAAATAGTCGAACAACTTAAGTCGGCAAATATGATATATTACCTATATATCTAACGTCACACATGATATAATATACGATACAATGATATTATTGTAATATATACGCCAACCGCGCATAATATGATACCTTCGTATATTCACGTCATCGCGCATTTTAGGGATATTTATTATATATTATTATTGCTGTTGTTATATTATTATCATATGGGTAGTGCGTAGTCTCTTCGGGACGCACACTTGTCATCTTCGTGCGAGGTGCGTATTGCCGAAAAGATGAAATCGCTCGTGCACTTTCATAATACAATATGATAATAAATAATATTATGATTTATACGAAGTGAAAAATTACCTACGAGCATCAAACGCTTACTCAGCAAAGTCGTAAAATATATAATACAATTAGTGTTAGAAGCGTACATATTATAATTGACGTAATATTATTGAAAAGTGTTAGTAAAACAACTAACGTTTATCACATAATAATCGTGCCTGCTGAGTATTTTTTTTTCGTAACTTGTTAACGCGAAATCAACGATTTTTTATGCTAATTATTGTCTATTATTTACCCGAGGCTTTTTCTTTAGTCGTTAAAAAACAAAACACCACGCGCCACATTCCAAAATAGTTGAAGGTGCACGTATTATTATATAAAGGCGTTATAATAAACGACGTACAAATTACAGTCATTACAACGCGTCTATTGTAGTCTTATCATTGTAGAGGCAACGATTTCATTGCTGGGCAGCCCTAGTGCAGAACAGGATTAATGTAATAGATCGCCCCCGGGGTATCCTATTTTTGGGGGTCTCAATTTTTCATATTTATTTCAGAATTTGTTTATTGATATTTAGTAGGTTTAATAAGAAAGCATTTTCACTCGGAAAGTAACGTAATGATTTCGCTTCTCTTCTTATGTCGGTTTTTCTTCAGTTTCATTATTTATGTTTAAGAATATTATGAATTATGATGATTGATGATCAAAATACTCAAAATGCAATTACTTTTACGTGCTAATTGTGATAAAACCTCCTATCTATAATTATAAATATGAACATCGAACGTTTACATATATATGTAAGTATAAGTACCTATATCGCGTATATCTTAACACACATGCAGTGGCGTACACGGATATTTTCAATTGGAGGAGTTATATAAAAAAAATGTATGTATTATATATATAATACTGTGTAATGTGTATATATCAAAGTACTTTTTAAATTTTTGTATATTTTAAATATAGTAAAAGCTTACCGCTTGTTGGGGTGAGGAGTTGAACATCCAAAAACTCCCCATGAGCACACCACTGCAGATCTAACGACATGACTATAATAAGTCTACAACGCATTTTTTATTTTTTATTTTTTGTGTATTAAATATTTCAATCCAAAAATTTACTAGTACCTATATGGCTATATCAATATAATAAAAGAAAATATTAAAAAGCACATGCTAGCATTTTGATATCACTAATCTTACATTCGTAATATGATTTTTTTCAAGTTGTGGGACTAAAAGAAATCTTTAAAATTGTTAAGATTTCTAGACGTTTGGTGAAACATAATATTATTATATAGGTAAAATTCAAATATGTGAATAATGCACGTGATAAAAAAAAACATAAATATATTTATTAGTATAATTTTTGGCACCAATGTTATGACCTAATGATAATTTATAAGTTAAAACACTATATATATTATATATTATATGCTCATATAATATTATGTTTGCGACGTGATCAATTAAAATATCTACTTTCATTTTTATTTTCATTATTATTTAAAAACGTATATTGACTTTTTGAAAATATTTTTGTTTCGTAATTTCATATTTTAAAAAAAATATTTTTTTTTGAATGTTTATTGTTTTCATTTTTTAAGTTTTTACTGATAAATTGCATACATTTTGAATTCTGAATTTCATATTCCCAAGTAAGGAATTTTTCGGATCATTTCGATGTGCCAAAAACGAATTTTAAACGAGTAGTTGTATTTTATTATAGTTGTAAATATTTTAAGTTTAGCTGAGCCGATGAATTTATGGTTAGGTGCTCAAAGGTACCCGTCGCAACATTGTAATATCAACCCGCTACATCATATTATTTTATTATGTTATATTCTTTCAATAACTATACTTACTTATACTGGTTCGTATAATTCAATTCTTAGGTATATCGTATATGTATACGTATGTACTATACAGTGCGACGAGAGATTTTTATTCGTCAACAGTATCTGTGCGATATGACGTGTGCGAATGAACGCGTGGAAAACGATCGGTTTTGATGGGGAGGGAGGGGGGACGTTTGTATTCGTAATTCCGATGCGCACGCGGCCATAAGATCCGTGACCCTGCAGGAGGAAATAATATAATAATGTACACAGTTCCATTTCTGTTTTTCACAGCCCCTCCGTCGTATATATTATAGGCGTGCAGTATTATACACTTATATTATATAACATATAACATATATACATGCACGCAATACGCGTTCGAGATTTCCTCGGCTCTTGTGTACCTACACCCCCGCCCCGCCCGACCACCCGTCGACAACAACGCTCGCGAATGGCGAAGTATAAGTTTATACGCGCCAGCCCTTATTTGCTGCTGCGGGAGACTGAGTGCGCGATACATAATAATATACCTACTTTATATTATATACGCACACGCACTGTACCTATATAATATACATATATATATATACAAACGGTTGGTGGAGGGTCGGAAGGAGAGAAAAAAATTTCGACGACTTGAATTAACTGCGAGTAAACGATAACATTATGCGATTCGCACCCCCTTTTGTAGACGAGATATAATATAATGTATATATTATATTGTCGCGTTCGCCTTTTTTCTTATATTTTCCTCGTTCGAACCGTCCGCGCACGCGCACTATATACGACCGTAGTCATTTCACGTGCAATGTAAAGTCGTTTTGCAAATTCGATTGCCCTCGTCGAGCGCCCGCCGTAAGTATACGCGCATATGTATATATTTCTCTCTCTCTATAATATATATATATATTTTTTTTGTGCACACAAATCCATTTGCGAGAAAACGATTTACCGTCCGCGAGGAGCGATTTTTTCCCTATTCCCATATCTGTCCCCCGATCGCTCGGGGTAGTTTCGCTATACGCGTGTATGTATAATATATAAATGCGTAAGAGCGTGCATTATAATAATAATAATATGCAACACGATATTCGTCGATTTTCCAATTAAGGAGAATGATGCGATTGGAGATTAAAGAGACGACGCGGCTGCTGCGTTTGTAGCCTGCACGACGAGGATTTTAATTCAAATAAACGCACAAGTTAATAATTCGTGATATAATATTCTATATGCATGTATAATTACAGTGCACAGGCAACGCGTGATGTATAACCTACTGAGAGCGAAAGGCCGTCTCGCCACACTATATTATGTGGAACTAATGTCGAATTTAAAAAAAACAACAATTAACTCAATATAATATATATCATGTGGAATTCAAAATATTATTCAAATATTATAATATATTACACGTGGCCTTATGAAACCGGTTAACACGTTGTCTATCTCTATAAATTAGTAAATGTACGCACAGCACAATAATATCACGTTGAGCTCATCCGTAGTTAGTTTAAATAAGTGTGAATCGATGACTTACTGTGAAACTTTAGTAAGAACATTTGCTAAAACTATCGTAGAAAACCCACAGTTAGTGTTCTTATGACCATCAAGTTTCACAATAATTCGATTCACTGCTATAATCTTTAAACTAAAAGAGTTAAACGCGATCTGCTGAACGTAAATTTGCTGCCATATTATTATGCACTACATAGTGGTGAGACCATGGAGAGATAATCAAATAAATGCATATGTGTGTTATTATCTCAATGGCTCCTTAATTCGATTGAATCGTTTATACAGTGCGTTATAGCCTTATAGATGATGTACATTCGACGAATATTTTTCATAAGTACATCAATTTAATATTTGAAAACGCTTCATATAATATATATTTATATATAATACTGGTTAGGTAATTATTAATTACTTAATTAGTACACGTTATTACAATATACAATTAGTTACACTCATTGACAGGGCGTCCACAAGGGGTGGGAGGCTCGGCATTCATACAAATGATGTGTATCAAGTATTATAATTTATAAGTGTACCATAACTATATGCATATTGCATAATATATTCAAATATTATAAGTATTAAGTAATATATTTATAATATTTTAAATAATATTTTTAATATTTATAAGTGTACCATGACTATATACATATTACATAATATTCAAATAATATTATACAGTATAAGTTACGACAATCACACTATTTCATTTTTACTTAACAAATGTTTTATAATATTTTTTTTCAAGATTTTAACGTTTAAAATATATTTTTAGTTTGTACTATATGCATATAATATCACACATATTTTCAATTTATAAAGGATACCTACAAATTAGTTGATATTTTATTTTTCAATTATAGAACTACTCTTATAATCTATATATAAAACTAGCATTAATTTTTCATGTCGAAAAATTAATTGTTTTTTCAGAGAGGCCTGGATTTAGTTATATATATACCATGGCCAAAAATATGGTATGGGGGCTTGGTCATTGATTAAAATTGTACGTATCTTCTCGCTATATGTATACAGTATACACTATACACTGATACTGCAACTAATAAATAAAACGTAGGTACTAAGATTTACAAATCCTCACACGTTTATCATTATATTGGTCATCTGCCGTGAAATATCACTCACAATATTTACGACCATATAGGTTGATGCTCACTGATAGGTATAATAATATACACACCACGCGTATTATTGTTATTATTATTATTACGCGCAACGCAAGACGATATATATAGCGATGGCTGCAAATGGAAAAACGGAAATGTTGAAAAATTTAAACGCACCAGCTAATAAGCGAACGTGTATACGTATATGATGCGCGGGGTTGTCGACGAGACGTGAAGTGAATCGACGACGATGTCCGCAAACAACCGACCGGCAGCTCGTTATATTTTAATAATATTATTATTATAAATCGTAAACGGCGTACCTATATATAGGTATAAACCATATATACCACGCTGCAGCCGGTATTCGGTTCGTTCGCCGTAACGTCTGTGTGCACGGCTTTTTGAAGAGTCTATCGCGAAACTGGTCGACGGCATAATATTATTGTATGATATATGTATCGTTAGTAGTTGGTACCTACGTATATACGTCGTCATTCAGTCGTTGTGCACATCGCAATATACTATAATAATATCATTAGGTATGCATCTCATTAAGTTTTATTTGATATTTGTATATACAGAACGGTAATCAAAGCGGTATTATTGTATAATTATTAAAAAAATTCCTGTACATCAAAATGTTTATATGAACACAGAATGGACATAATATTGTGGCGGTAATGGATGTGAATCGTTTTTATCGGCGTCGTTTTAGATAGCCACGATCTGGGGCCACTGGTTTTCCGGCGAGAAAATGTCTAACCACCTGCGATCCCCGCCAATTATTGAGTGGCATGTGCGGATTATCGAATGTTTAGTAAAATGCTATTATATACGATGTACACATTTTGGTATGTATAGGTTATTAGGTATAGGTACTTAACCTTTGACCTATAAAATAAATGCACATGCAAAAGTCTATAATATAATATAATAATCTGACGAACGCGAACACTATCGAATGAAAATGAAATGCCAATGGTCATGGTTAAAGATAAATTGAAAAAAAATAGTTTTTTTTTTTTTATAAATTTCAGAACGAACGCGATGTATCCATATTATACCACAAATCCATCATCTTAAGCTATACGAGACACTATGTAGTATGTATATACATTTATACAGTGTAAAATACTATTAAATGGTTTATATAGTAGAAGACGTACCTACATAATATAGTTATTTTATAGACTGCTACAATACCTACCCGGCTATACCCATATGATAATATTATATACATATCACGCGCGCGCATTTATCGAAAAAGGGCAAAACGTCCGATTACGAGAGTCGATCGATCCACAGCGAGGTGGTACATGAATGCCTATGAAGTACTATACGATATAATAAAATATAATAATATCACTTACCATTTACTACTATAGTTTGTTATATTAATTTAATGTACTCGCACGCTAGAATAACCTGTTGACGTTTGAAAATAATGACGTGTATAATATTATAATATAATAATAATAATATTATTAGCATCGTATCGGCGATATAAAGTTATCAAAGTGTGACATGTATATTATGTGCATAAATACATAATAATTTTATATAAACGTTCAATGAATTATGTGATTACTTGAAGCGTGTTTGTAATGTTGATAATGTTTTCTAACGTAGAATATACCTACACTTAAATAATACGAGAAAAATATATTATAATATCAACGTAAAGTTTTATAATTATAAACATTAATATATATTATATTTGTAGTAAGACAATGTATAATTATATAGGGTGTGTATAATATATAATATATGACTCAATCACATGATCTACTGATTAAAACTACTATATTCATATTTTATTTTAAAATAAAATAATTTGTTATGATAATTTGTAATTTTGTAAAACTTAAAAATGTACAATTTTAGACTTTGTGTGTATTAGAGGTATACGTATTATTGTGATTATCGGTATTATATATATATGTATATATAGGTTTTAAAAATAAATAAATTATATACATTAGTACCTATATATATATATATTTGCACAATTTTCGGGACCTTTATATTTAGGGGAAAACGTCCGCAGGTGCTGCTGCTGTAGGATACTATATTGTACAGTAGTAAGTTACTCATCTATTTTTTGACTCAGATCCATATCAACCCACTTTTCTTCATTCAGCCGCTATAATATGTACGTGAGAAAATTAAATGCATAATTTAAATTGATTACTCGATCGTACAATATTGAACGGTTTACCCGAGATTCTCGAAAGTCGAAAGTATATAGACTAAGATACTAATAATAGGCATAATATTGTATTACGCGGCTGAAATCGACATCAAACAATACGCAAACAAAAATTATTTTTTCAAAGCAACACAAATTCTTCAATTACTATAAGATTTTAAAACTAGCAACTATATAATTATTTATTTTTATGTACTTTTTTTATATTTATATATATTTCTTTCTATTTTTTCTAGTATTATGATATTAAATGTAATACCATAATGGCCTCAGACGTCGAAGCAGAAATTATTAATAATTTCAAGATCTATATATATATATATATAAAAAAAAAACTAAAATTGCATTTCAAAATAATATAAGTTGTAACCATCATAAATGGCTACGTATTATATCACCTTAGTATTTCTGGTTTGTACAACTGTTTCGAATGACATAGACAGTTTTAAGTTTTGTTAGCTGATTATCTTGTCGATAGTCGTGACTTCATGTCGTAAAAATCATGTAAGTTCCTATTTATATTGCATCGAGTTTCTTTTAACACGTATAGGTAAACGCAATTTTATGTGTTATGTCATATTATGCATTGTATAATATTCATAATAACAGTCTGCGTTTTGTTCAACGACTGGCAATTTTTTATTTTTTCGATTAAGTTTTTTTCTCTCTCTTATATTGTATATACTTTTCCGATGCAATCGTATTAACTACAGAGAATCAATAAGAGCGACCATTGATCGTTTTATAGTATAGTGATAATAATAATTATGTATTATAATATAAAATATATATTTAAAACCTGTTTATACAATGTATAGATGTATATATATATAGAATATAGATATGCAATATATATAATATCATATACATTATCAGTGCGCAGTGACAAAACACATTTTTCGTGACAATTTAGTCGGTTTTGATATTGCAATATCGAAATTCAATTAACACAACTCATCCTTGTTGAATTCACCCAAATGGTTCCCTCGGTAGTATTTAGATTAGTATCATCATTGTATAAATGTTATACGATTCCAAACTCGGTTCCGATTCCAGGCAAAACTATTATTATAACGGTCGTTTAACTTCAATGGTCCCTTCAACCTTCATTAATTCTGCCCTTCAATTATTTAAGAACGACAATAAGGGCTGTACAGTGTGTACATTTTGAATTCTGTTTGTTTGCATGTATACCTACATCATTGTCGTGTTATTATGCATAATATTATATACTACAAAAACGCTTTGAAATTAGTACATCCGTTAAATCGTCACGCTAAGACATCATAAGTATTTATATACATCTACAATCTAAGTACTATTCTCATTTCTTATATGTTTACTATAATAATAGGTAATTTTCTATATCAGATCTACGAGAATTGTCACGCGTCTTGTTCAGATCTGTAGCTCATTATTTTCGTAAATTTGCAGTTTATCAATTATCACTTTGATCGACAATCGACACTCTGCAGAGCGTTGTGCGCGAACCTGGAAATTTTCAGAGGTAAACGCGGTGGTAAGTTATGATTCGGATTATGTACAATATATAAATAAGGTGTACATACGAGCCTGCAGACTTAATGCTAAGCTATAACTATATGATCGCCTTTACACTTTCATAATATAACCGTCTAAATCGAATGATGAGCGATTTTCTTGTGAGCGGTGATTTCGCGTTATAGCATCGCGTATAGATAAGTACGTATAACAATAATATCTCGAAAATCTAAAATATATATTTAATTTTATATCATGTCGTCGACCATATGTCCATATAGATATTAAATAATGGATAGGCCATGATGGCTATATTAATAAAATAGGCGGAAGTGTGTCGGAATAGGAAATAGAGAAAGAGTGTTTTTTTATCATTGTCTCTCATTCTGACAGAGGTCTTATCATGAATTATGTATTTATGTACAATAATTATACATATATACTATATTTATTTGTGCTAAGACCACTAAAAAACCTCAAGATATTTTTCATGTTCGTTCCCGTATGATAAGCATAAATGGTGACATTCATTCTTCAACATCAGCTACGTCGTCGACGACGTTCAACGATGATATAATAATAATGTTATTGATATTTAATAACTATAATATTATCACCAACATTATAATGGGAATAATACATAAGAATAGGTATATAGTGATGCACAAAGGCATAATAATAATATATATAATGGCCGAAAAGCGCAATAAACCGCGTGGACGCGCTGAGGAAAAGGTCCACGGCGGAGGCGGCCGCGGTGAAGAATTAATCCTGGGAGATCAATAAAAGCGCTCGCAAGAGCTAAAGTCGGAGAAGACGACGACGACGACGACTGCCACGACTATAATAATATTATTATTGTATGTGTATATAGATGTGTGTGTGTGCGTACAATAAAATATATAATAATAGCGCACTGAAGGTGCATGTGGAGGTGATGCAGAGAAAGAGAGTGGAGGAGAAGACACGATGTGTATAATAATAATAATAATAATACGAATCGGGCTGGTGATATATAGTGAGACGACAGAGGGAGAGTGAATGAGACAGAGTGAGAGACCGAGCGCGTGTGGGCGATCGCGAGGTGCTGGTGACTCGCGGGTGGCGATGGCGAAGAAGAGTAAAAAGGGGTTACCGAGTCGGGCGGGAGGACAGTGCCCGCGCACGCGTTACCGGTGGCAACATAAACGCGAGCGTAATCCGTCGGCCATTTTCCTTTTGCCCATTGTGTCGCCGCCCCCGCCGCCGGTCTCTAACGGTATACCGTTTATATAACGGCGGCGGCGGCGGAAGAAGAGGAAAAGGAAAAGGAAGAGAAAAAATACCGTCGTCGTCGTAACGATATTATTACATATTATTATACATTATAATAATAATAATAATATAACGTCGAAGGGTAGCGCCCGGTGTGTATACATATTAATATATAAATGTTATATTATATTATTATACGCATTGCGACAGATATTGTAAACAATAATCATTTTAATAATCATAATAATCACGTGACAATAGATTATTTTACTATTATATTATTACGATGTAACTAACCGGCTGATCCTGCAAAGCGGTGTGGCAAAAGGGGTGTATCTACCTACGAGGAAAGTGAGTGTGTGTGTGTGTCCACCGGTCGATTTGGAGAGATCAAAAGTCATCGCGGGGGTGGGGGAGGGTGGAAACGAATTTTAATTGCTAAATTTATGGACGGTGGCTGGGGAGGGAGGAGGATTCTGTGATGGTGATGATGATGATGATGATGATGATGATGATGCAGTGGTGGCACGCCATATAATGTTATTATTATTATTATTATAATACTCCACCCGACGACGATAACCGTTTTCCACCGCGGCCACACGACAAACAGATTACGCCCCCTACCGCACGTCCCCGATCACCGACCACCGGCCGCACACTCCGCCGCCTCGCTCGATCCCGTCGGCGGTGGCAAAGGACTTATCTCTTCGTACGTAATTAACCTGAACTTTTATAACGTTTAATTACGAACCGCCGTTGCCTCCGCCGCCGGTGCAGCAGGACGGGAGGAGCAGATAAGCTTTGCGTTTTTTACGGTTGGAAGGACGCAATATAATAGGGTTAATTACGATTTTTTGCCCTTTCCCAGAGTAAACTTTGCCGTCATCGTCACAATATCATAATATTTTAATAATAATACGATACCACATAATCGTGCAATAACGCGTAATTTAATAATAATAATAACAGCGGCGACGACGACAATGATTACGTGTATTACTATATGAGGTACTATTATGTTCTCTGCTGCCTCATTCCAAACCATATCTCCGCGATCTTCTCCTCTGGAATTTAGGAAATCTTTTCTGATACCATCATGCACCCAACGTAACTACTTAGCCTACCCAGCGGCCTTTTGGTTCCCTTGGAGCGCTCTTAAATTGTATCATTTAATTTTGCACTGCACGCATGCAGGCCTATTACCCATCATCGTTCTCCCAACTTGCTCTGTTTACTACTCGTTCACTGCAATACGTTTGTTCTATTGAAAATCTCCATCAGTTCGACTTATGATATTTGTGTCTTTTTCTCCGTCCTTAAATGCCTTGATCGTATATAGGTCCAGACATTTTGTGTACCATATTTTCCTCCCGAACACACAATATTATTATGATGTATTCTATCTTTCTATGTTTTTTGTAACGTCCAGCATTGTTTGTGAAACCGGAAAGTAACTGCTGCAGTGAGACCGGAAATGGTATATGCTCATATAAATACATGAACTATATAATAATATTATCTTTGGGAGCATAGGCGTGCGCAGGCCTCTTTTTCAGGATATGCAGAAGGCTGACAATAGCGCGCCCTGAAAGTTATTTTAGGCTCGTAAAATTATGATAATATGTATACACAATTCACAAATATTGAAAAAACCTACTGTTTAATTAAAAAAATATTGTAATAAATACCATTACATAATACAAGAAGTATGTATTTCGCAAATACTTGGTAGTTGATAACTGATAACTGGATGTTTCAATTTTACAGAGTCGATGTTCGCCCCTCACAGAACTTCAGGGTATGCAGCTGCATACCCTGCATACCCCCTGCGCACGCCTATGTTTGGGAGGGCAAGTTAAACTTCCACTAAACGTTTTAATCATCGATTCACGGTTTATCACCGATGGGCGATTTATCCATTCATGTTTCCATCACGATAATAATATACCTATTTTATAAGTCCATCGTCTAAATAATTGAGTATTTTGTAATGTTCAAATGTGCGGATGGTATTTTACTATTGTATTGACTAAAATTATGAAACAAACATTGTAATATCAATTATTTCTCAGTGTTGTCGCACCGAAAAAATAAATAGGACGGCGTTATAAAATTCATTCCCATAATATTAAAAGAGTCGATAAAATATTATATTATGTATCTACTTTCGACGTGGTATGAAATGCAACAGCTCAACTGTTTAATATAATATGTAAACGTACCTATGACCTACCGAATAAAATAATATCGATTGAGACGGAATTACACGGAAAACTTACGAGTAGACTTATAATAAGTAAGTATTATACAGTTATACACACTATACGCACAAACGCAATTCTGTAATATATGTATAATAATAAGACGTCTATAATGTACCTTACTTACTATTTAAGACTTTGGGCATGATAATATTTTACGTGTAATATTATAACTAGGGCTGGGATTTTAATGCCCTAAAAACCCCCGAAAAATGTCCTAAAAAAATGCTTTTATGACCTAAAAACTCTAAATAATGCCCTAAAAAAACCCGAAAATGCCCTTAAAAAATTGCTTTTATGAACTAAATTTTTTTTGTATTTTTAATAATTTTAGTATAAATTACAATAAAAATTTTTAAAAAATGTATTATAAAAATCTATTACAAGTATAAATCTAAAAAAAAAGTTTAACAGGAAATGCGGATAGAGGTTACTCGATAATACTCCGATAATGGCGACAAACCGATAATATAATACGAATTACGAGTACCTACTTATAATCTGTTATATTTATTTAAAAACCATGTTGGTGTAAAAATCTTAAAATAAAATTTCAAATTCATGCACTTGGTTTCCAAAAACTCAAAAAATGCTCCAAAAACTCGAAAATGCCCTAAAAAATTAAGAAAATGACCTAAAAACTAAAAACTGCCAAAAAATGCCAAAAAATGCAAAATAAACTTTCTTATTCTTATTCAAATGTACATAAAACAAATTTGTGACACGATGAGCATTGCACAGTAAGCTTTGAAAAACAATGCTAAGTGCATCGAAATCCCAGCCCTAATTATAACCGTCGCCGTATCATCGTTGTACAATTTTATACTATTTAATATACATTTATACCGACTGCTGTATAGTCGTTTTAAGATTTTTTTCAAACAGTTTAAGCTTAAATTGATTAACAATAATTTTGCCGTTTGTGATTCGATCACAATAATATTATTGTACACGGCCATTGATCATAATATTATATAGTATCATAGTATATATTATATTGTAATAGGGTTAGGTACTCTCGGACATCTTTAAGCGTACCAATAATAAATTTCTTCTACAATGTTCAAGTTTTGTTCGTTTTCTGGTGCCGTGATGATGAGGAAATCGACCGCACAGGCCCCTCTGCTCACCGCTCCACCACCCGCGTGTTTACCGTTTTTAGTAATTCGCATTTTAATTATACGTATTATGGTATTTTCTTCCTTTTATTATTTTAATTAATTTTTTCTCGTACACTATTTTTGAAATTAATTTTCCCTTTATAATATTTTCATTAACAACTCGAGTATTATACTGCAGTTTTACATAATGACTTATTAGGGTGTTTATTAAAGAATAATTTCACGTTAATTAAATTAAATTTTTCTTTTCTTTTTTTTTTCTAAAAGTGTCAAATTTCTTATTATATTATTTAAATTTCCGATTCATCATTGTAAACGCCTTGGGGCCATACGACAATCTTTGTATTCTTATTTCTTCGACCAATATAAGTATGCATCTACAACATCAGTTTTGTTTTATCGCTTCAGCGTTTTCGTTTAAGTAGCGATTATTATACTGAACTAAATTCAACAAAGGCATAATAAAAATAAAAATATATTTTTTATGGGGAAATATTGTATGTAGCTACCTATAAATAATTTTAATCGCGGTTCGTAACGTATGACCAGAGATAGACGAGTAGACGTTTATTTCGTTTTTCAAACCTTTTTTTAGATAGGTTCATTTGCATCTATTGTTTTTTCAAATTAAAAAATTAAAACTCTCAATATATTTTTATCACTTATTATACTATTTCTAATTATTAAATTATAATGAATCGCATAACTTATCGTTTGTACACGAAGAGCATCTTTTGAATCGCTCACCTGACCTGACCCAATGAATATATACGGTTTATACCAATTCCATTGTACTACAATTATTATAGATGTATGCATTATATATATCATGATTCTTTTTCTAATAATTCTTATACAAATACATAATATCATTATAATTATATAATTGTTTAGTTCATGAAATATGCATGGGAAGTATACATAGTTACCTAATTATACATATACATATATGATAACGTAATTATTAGGAAATAACGTAAATGCCCAGCCAATATCATGAATTCCTAACATTACATTGACGATGTCGTAACATACTACTCTACTAGGCAATGTTGGCATGTTGAACAAATCAAACAATTATTTTGTTAGCAAATTTACTTCTATGACTAGGAAACTGCCTTAACGTCTAAAATGATTAGACAATGTCAACACTTTTGAATGAAAAAAATATTTAAATTGGGTCAAACATTTAATAATACGATATAAATTATTATGAATAACATTACATAAACAAAATAAATCGAATCATTGATCTTCACAACGTAACAATGTACTACTGCTGTGCACGTGGAAGGTATATACCTACTATACAGATGACAGATATATCCGATCGACATCTTTTACTTAATATGTACCTGTATAATAAACGACTATCGACTTAATGTAGCTGAAAAGTACATTATTGTAGGTAATAACTAATTGTATAAATAAATCGACGAGTCAATTTTACAACGCTGCAAGGCCATTTCTAATTTAAAAAACAAATGATTATTGCTTCAAAATGTTTATTAATTATTTCTGAAAAAGCTCGAAGTTATTGTCATTATTACTTATAGAAATCATTCCTAAATGCACCTTTGCCTGAAAATAACGGACATAATTGACATTATTTCCTTGCCAATATCGTTTTCTGTCTAATTTGATCATAAATATAATAATTTGTCAATATGTTATGTGTTATGAGTTAAGTATGTAATTTAATATTATAGCCATTAGGTAAATGATAAAATATTTTTTACTTTGTGCTCCTAAAATGCAGTATACTTTTCTATTCAATAGAATTTTATTTAAAACATTATTACTACTCATATTTCACTATATATTTTGTTAATATAAATATTAAATATTAAATGTCTGTAAGATTTTTTAAGCTCTCTGTATTTCTAATCTATATTTATAGATTTTGATTTTTTTATGCGACAGTATAGTTTGTGAAAAGGAGATGTTTAGATATTATGACATCCTCATAGAGTGCTATGTCACGATTTAATATATTTGTTATAATAAGTAAGTAAGCAGCTTATTTTTACTGAATTAATAACCAGATCACTAGAAACTGTATCGTCTAAACATACCTTATTTGCAACAAAAAAATTAATATTTTAGGCTTTTGACACGTTACTCTTAAGAAAAATATTGGGGGTGGAACATTGTTTAATTAAACATGACGGCGAATGTAAGCTACGCCCAAGGTATAGGTAAACATAAAAGCATACGTCATGTAAACTGCGCCTGAGTTTTTATCAAAAGTATAAAGGTGACATGTAAAATTTTAAATTTGCGCCTATGTAACTTGTTCACTACTTCACTAGGCAGGTAGTCATTAACGTTAAATGTTAATGTTTTAACTCGCGTCTTTGTCCAGTAACATATTCATAATTATACTTCTCATTCTCAGTGACACATATTATAATGCATATAATTATACTTAAAATTTACGAATGGTGTCGAGTAGTTAAACGGGTACATGAAAATCGCATATTTTGTATAAATATGTATTTATAGAAGAAAGGAAATTTTTTTTTCGTTCCATTTTTTTCCCCCCGAACGGAGGGTATGCATTTCCAAAAACACGACCGATGATTAATGGCCGACGGAGTAAAAAATAATTATAATAATCGTTGTATACCGCGGCTCCTACGGGGTGTTGTAAAAATCGTTAATTATGGCAATGTCATCATCGTAGTCCACTAAAATAATATCAACTGCAGCGGTGTAATACATCATTACCGACGTCGCACACCCTTCCTGCAACTACATAATATACATAATATTATATACGACCACAGGACACGGAACGATATTATTATTATCACAATATTATTATGATTAAGAAGAAGAGCCACCCCGAAAATCACTGTTGTTATAATAATACGAGGAAGCACTCGGCACAATAAAGACGACCCCCGCCGATCGGGTTATTAAAAAACTACTTAAAAATATGATAATATGCGTCGGAATACATTGGACTGGTTGTCGTGATGCGTGTGCCCGGCATAATGTTACTTTAATATCATTTTAATAATAATAACAGTATCACAATACACGCCATTCACATAATAATACATATCCATATCTCACGACAATATTATTACACTTTTTTACACGTGAACGGGTTTACGCGAGTCGCATAAATAGGTACACCTACGACCCGGTCGAAATCCGTAGGCATACACGTAATACCTACCTATATAATAAGTACATATACAAGTTGGTCATAATATGTATATTATAATATTATTATGTACGTCGTGTCGCATGACAATAAAATATGCCACGTTATTATTAATTATTTATGTCATTATAACACCTATAGGTAGGTACGATAAAATTGAATGAATTCTCGCACAGCACAATATTATCACGTTAAAAATACCCGAGGCAACGCGCGACAAATCATGCCAATAATAATTATGAGCCATGGCATTCGAATTCGAGGAACTGCATATTATGTTATTTTTTACGGTTATTATAAATATTGTGCGTATGTTTTAATACTTATACGCTTGGGTGTATTTTTTTTTTTAATCAGTAAAAAACTAGGACCTGCGCGGTGGGAACTGTCTAGATGCGCCTGGGTACTTGTACAGTTATTAAAAATATAAAATGATATAATAAAGCTATACCTAATTGATTTATTATACAGTTATGTCAATTTTACAATGATATCGAGTGTAGTAAAAACTGTAGTGCGAACGCCACAACTAAAAATATTACAAGATTAATCATGTTAAGAAAAAAAAAAAAATAGGAAAGACATAAAAAAACACCGTAAGAATGATAAGACAACATTTATGAATTATAATAAACATATTACAGTAAATACTGTATATTTGTATATTGTTATCGATGAAAACCGTATTGGTAAATTTCGCCAAATACAGACACATGATATCTGTTGGTGGGTATACCTATACGACTATGAGTACGTATTATATAAACAATCTTAAAAATCATGTAAAAATATATATTTTAAAAAGATTACCAATTATTGATAAAAAATTTGTCAAGGTGTATTTAAAAAACATCAGGAAAAAAGTGTTTAAGGGCTTCTCTCATCAACTTATGATTCTAAATTATTTATTTATTTTTTATGTAATCTAACATTGGTAAAGTAATTAAAAACCGATAATTATTAGGTATTAGATAATAAACACTGGTAAAATTAAATCCTAACACTGTTTTGAATAACTGTTCAATGAAGTTATGGCGAATCTCTGTATTATACAATAGTACGTTACTACGTTATGCAACAACTGCAAAGCGATCGCGTTTTTTTTTTAAATCTTATTTAATTACAAATATATCAAATACTTTACAAGTCTGTACGATTAACAATCATATGTAAATCAACATCAACGCTGCTGGACTTACCTACATAATAATATTAATTATTTATACATATTATAAATATAATGTTATACAGTTTCGTACGTACTATGAAACGATATGTAAGTGTCAAAAATTAAATCACTTTCCGTCGTCGAAAAAATATTTAACACGAGTGTCGAATGCAACTATCACTAAACTAAAATATTTTATGAGATGACTGATGCAAATTATGATTTTGTGGTTTCTTCTCGAGTTTTAAAGTTATATTTTTTAAATAAAATGATATATTTTGACTATAAAATGATGAGAAAACGTTATTATTCGTCACCAATGGGTATAGAACAAAGATATTATACTTTTATACAGTATTGGATTTAATGTTGTAACACAATTAAATTAACACGAAACTGAATGTATGTAAATTTAATTATTTTTTCTCAAGAACTGAATTTTGTACATTTTTAATGTAAAGTATTATTTAATAATGTAAACATTGTAAACGATTATTCAACTATTAGAGTTCTAGAAGATTTTCTATAATGTAGCTGTACAATCCAAATGACCAACCGCGATTTTCATTTGATAAGAAAAACAAAAACATTTTCACTTTAAAATACTCATTCCCATTCATCATCCACTCAGATTCGATAAGAGCCAAGTCGATTTTATACCACATCACATCATAATGTGAAAAGAATATACCAAACTAATGACTATATTGGTTTAAAATGCGTTATAGGAATTACCTATACTCATCGCCCACGCCGATTACTGGACAAGTATACCAACCAAGCCCTGAATAAAGAGAAAAGCGAAATTAACCCGTTTAACTTCCTTAAAGATATACCAATCACAATTATTATATGGTATATACAATTCTAAAAACTTATTTGAAAACATAAATATAATTCAATGACATTTTATCGTAAATATAGCAATAAATATATGTAGACAGTTTTGCTGCGAAATCTGGCTTTAATAGTCCGAGCTTTTGAAGTCCAAAAAAAAAAAGTGATAAGGACCTGCAATGGCGCGGAGATGGAAGCAATAAAAAAAGTCCCGCACGTCGCGACGTAACGATGATTTACAGCGTTGCGCGACGAAACGAAAAAACTGCTTGAAAGTGTCGGATAATCGAGAATGGAAAAAAAATCGCAGACGGTGGATGACGTATCTTACGTTTCTTTTAATTTGTTAAGTATATATTATACTCTCCGGGCTATTAAATTGCGAATCTATCCGCGTCATTAGCGCAGCCGGGTCAGTGCGCAGATTGTATATATGTATATAATACGAGTGCGGAAACTGTTATTATTATAATATTACTACTACCCACACCAATTATTATACATGTATATATTCAAGCGACAATGACGGGGTTAAAAAACACCAAAGTAAAAAAGCGCAGTCGTAGAGATAACGAAAACTTTTTTCCAAATTTTATTTCGTATTTCATCGCGTTGTTCGCGGCTTTTTTTTTTTTTTTTGTATAACCATCGTCGTCGTGCGATACTTTAATTAAAAAAAAAGTACAGTACAACGACAACTTATACTAGGTACTGCTTAACGACAAAAGAACATAAAAACAAAAAAAATAAAGAAGAAAAGGAAACATAATCATATTTTTATACGCGGAAAGTACAGCGGAGATGAGGACCAAAAAAAAAAAATGTATATAATTTAATGGGAGCAGTATATATATAGATATACCTAATCGGACAAAATATATAATATTATTATTATATAAATAATATTTATTCACAGCGATAAACCGTCGACGGTGTTTGTGGGGGTCGTGAGGGGGAGACCCGTCCAACTCTGTATATAATTATACCCTTAAAACGGCATATACAATATATTATATTATAGTTATATATATATAAACAGACGGACACGGAAAACTCAGTTTCTTTTCGAGTGCGCGCCCGTGAAATGAAAATAAGAGGGATGACGACGGTGACCGGAAAGAGGGCGAATAAAATATCCGTTTCTTGGAGTTATTATTTTCGGCGGTAATTGAAAATCCACCCTCGCCACCGCCATCTCGGCCAGGAATTTATTTATTATTATAATACTACCGTCGTCGCCACCGAAGCCTTCGTCTCGCCCGCGCGTTATTATATATAACATAATATTATAATATTGTCGCGCTCGCAGGGCCGCACGGTAATAAACCTCTCCCGATTTAATATTATTATATTATTATCATCATACTTTGTATTTTATAGGGTCGGCCATTTAATGTTCATTAAACCAATTCGAGGACTTATAATATACGGCCGCGCGGGGACCGAGTAAATCTCCCCCGAGGCCTTTTATTATTATATCATTGCGCGTATTGTTTATTACATATATTATATATATTGCATTATCGTTACGTCTATATACCTATATAATACATGTACCTATATAGGTATAAATATTTGTGTATACACAATTTCCCTCAACCCCGACGCTTATTGCTTATAATGCTTATATAATACTATTGGTGTATTACCTGCTATGTACATATATATATTTGACGAGTTTTTTCGTTTTGTTCTTTTACGATTTCATAATAAAATAAATAACTTTTTACGCTTTTTAAAAACGATATTTTAAGTTAATTTTATCCAATGTGCCTTTGAGAACCATATGGGTTTCGCACGACCTTCCCCACTCAATTAAAAAAAAAAAAAAATGCTTGAGGAACCCAGCAAATTGTCTGTTCACAAGCTTAGTTTCAAAATTATATAACAATAATGATTTGAAAACAAATGACTAGCAGATTTTAGAATACATTTATATATATCGAAGAAAATTTCTGCACTCAACCATCATGAATTTGTTTTGATGAAAGGCGAAAAAGGGTCGAAATAAATTTCAAAACTAAGCAAATGAATTCGTGTAATAATAATCTGTAAAAAAAAAATTCCAAACCCGGAGCTTCGATGACTTACAACAATAAAATGTTAAAAAAAAAACAAATTTGCAAACATTTTATCACAATATCATATTATAATATGGACTGCAGTAGGTAAGTTTAATATAATAAAATGATATATACAACGAATACATAATATTATACGATACGCGATTCGGTTATAAAACAAGAGAAACTACGTGACGTTTTTCCCGCGAAATTCTCGTTTTATACGCCCATTACGAAAGAATAATATCATTTAGGTAAGCATCATACAGCATATATATAACAATAACAATAACAATAGTAATATATAATAATATTATCATTATTATGACGATATGGAGCCTTTCGGAATTAGCATAGAAATGGAATCCGCTTGACGCTCACTTTTGATGTTCCGTATAAATATATTGCATTATATTGTATACTTACATGTAAATACCATTTATTATTATGTGTACGCACGCGCATAACGATCAACGTCAGACAGCGAATCGTATAAATAATATTGATATGAAAAACAAAATACTTTATTATACCTACGTAGTGGCTGGTAAGGATTGGTTTTTTTCGATTTATACATTATTCCAATAGGGGTTTTCTCGTCGCGGTGGTGGCGACGTCCAATATAATATCGGATCAGACATTCAGACGCCGCTATTCAATTTTTGAATTTTTGCAACGGCTGTCTATTTGTATACATATAGGTGCGCACTTTTGTGGTGACGGACCACCGACTGCAGCTGGCAGCTGGGGAAGACGGCCAATCGATGGTCCTAAACTACAGTATCAACGGTGCTTGCAGTTTGGAAAATAAAAATAGAAGGCGATGAATGCAAAAATGCAATCAAATTTTTTTCGATCAGGATATAATTATAGAAATAGAATATCTAGATACGTACGTTAAAATATTTTTAAAAAAACACGAGTGCTCTTCCTCCCCCTCTCCACCCCTTCAAATTCAATCATTCCGTTTATTACTGTGCTTATATTATACGTATATTTAGAACACATTATAATATTATACGATAATATTATATCATTATTGTGCGCTAAAAATCAATTATGATCGTCGCCAATTCGCCATCGTCGAAAATTTGAACGCAATAGACGGAAATATGTTAGCATAGGTTGATATTATGTATTATGAAGGTTCATAAATTGATTTCAATCATTTGACTGAATGGAAGTGCAACAAATTACCGATAAGAAATTTAGTCAATAATTATAGAGAAGAAATATACGTATAATAATTTTTATTACCTACTATCATATATATATAGTGTTTTAGATGAGAACATAATTTTATTACAATTGGATGGTAATAGGTAGGTACTTACAACCAGGTAATTTTGGTGTAAACAAACGTTCACTTACGAAAATAATTCGAGGTCTATAGGACGAAGTGGTGGGGCTGCGTGAATTTGGCACCACCAACTGAGGAATTCGTTTCCGGCTTAACTATGAGGTTGCAAATTTTTTCACAAACGTTGCCTAAAGTTTCAAATTAGTTGCTAAATCATGAAAAAATTCGAGGTCGATATGATGATGTGGTGGGGTTGCGTAAATTTGGCCACACCAAAATTGGTTTAGCGATTAGGAAAAAAATTTAGAGTTGCAAATTTTTTTTATAGCAGTTGCCTAAAGTTGCAAATTAATTGCAAAATATTGGTACAACTTTGGTGTAATTATCATGACATAGTAGGGCTAACTTTACGCACGTCCTATACAGATGCACACGTATTTATTGCGTACCAATTCAGGTAAACGTAATTAGGTACCTTTTTGAATGAATTCCATCTGGGACACAATTCGTATTAGTTTTTCATTCAAAGTTAATATTCATAAGTGGTTCCTAAAGTAAGATTGTCAAACGCAATTTACTTACAATTTAATGTAGGTATACATTAAATTATGATTTAAATTTAAATTAAAATATATATCTTCAAAATTAAATATTCAATAATAACACCATACGCGTCCTAATGTCAAATAAACTATATCCTTAGATATGATTATACTAATCAAAAGTAACAGTAAACCACGATTTTGACTATGTAAAATATTATAACTACTGACACTGAGATTTAAACATTGTAGTATACTGTAGTTATTTATGAACATAGTCTGTAATATTTGTATTGATTTTAGGTACATTGGTACAATTAACCACAAAAAACTTCACGAAATGTAATAGGTATAGGTAGTACAATTTTATTTTTAAATAATCAATTAAATATTATTAACATTTTTTTACCTATTATAGCCATTATAGATACAATTTTGTAATGCTAAGTTCTCATATAAAATATAAAAATCCATTGTTTATAAAATGCCACGAAACGTTGTAATCACAAAAAAAAAAATACGCTTAATAATTATTATTCAATTTAGGACGAAATTATTTATTTTTTCGGAATTTGTGATATAATATATCTTTAACATAATATAATAAGGGTGAGACTCAATAAGGGAGGCTGCAGAAACGAAATCTGTGTATCGTGTGCACCGAGTGCATCGAATTTGTCGAATGAATCGTAATATTATGTGCTGCGCGATGCATTATATGACGATGGTTATAACTCGAAATCATGGAGTAACGTAGTATTCTCCGGTATTTTAAGACGTATTGTTCATATAACATTACCATGTCCTTATCAAAGTTAACGGGACGACCATTCTTAGGATTTGAAAACAGTAACGGTTCACGTGCACACCTGGTTGGCTGTATATACAGGCTGTGTATACGCAACGCGAGTGACGAACGCTATTTTTAAAGATCTTAAGATGACGGTACATCCGCATGACATGTTGTCTCCAAATGCAACAAATGAAAGCACTGCAACATATGGCAAATAAAAATGGCAAAATAACTGTTTTGCGCGGCATAGAACCCCAATCAGGCTGTAAAGTAATAGCCAAATTTATATCCAATATAATATAAGTACATATATGTAATTTAAAAAATTATCTGGGAAATATCGTTTTTGTCACTTTCACGAAAAAAGTTCTTATTGTTTCAAAATCCGTTATTTTTGTGTTTTTTCAAACTTGAATAACTTTAGTTGTTGTTCCGTTATTGAAAAAATAAAAAAGGAACATTTCACAGACAAAATTCTTCTTTTAATGCATAGTGGAAATTTTGTTTCTTATAGTTATGTGCCTGTAGTCTTCTCAGTTCTTTCTTGCGCAAAACATTTTTGCTATGTTTTACATTTTGTCAGACGAAGACCACACATGGGAACAAACAGTATACCTATAATGTTACACGTGTTTTACCGACGTTTTGAGCGTTTCTTGTGAAGTTATGTGTCGGCGAGCGACGAGTCAAAGAATTAGAGCATCATTATCATCATAATATTACAAAAACGTAAGTATTTTTCAGAGTTCTATGATGTTGCATCGGACCCACACACACAAAAGACTACAGCAGAAAGACGTAAATACAAATCATACTGTAATAATAACATATTATTATGCAGCTGATTAACAACGATATAGAAGAATGGAATGTGACGAAAGGACCCTAAGACATGCGATAATGTATTTCTGTCTTGTGCTGCGAGTGCTGCCGGAAGTATTCTAATTTATAAATTTATAATTATCTCAGCATATTAACCGTGACGAATGACAAAAAAAAAATAAAAAATAATAAATATATTCTAATAGAATAGAAACATCACTGTCACGTCACGCTACGTGACATCAAATCAAGCCTGTTTAGTGAATATAATATTATACATTTTTTGGGTATTACATAAATATTGTCACTCATCTTGTAACTCTTCCGGCGCGGCGGCTACAAACACGACGACGGTCGTCCAAACTAGACTTCATGGTTTAACATCTTATATCTTTTTTCTGACTAAGGTTCTCACTTGTAAAACAGCTGCAGCTATCGCATCACTGTAGTCTACGAAAATGGAAATGATAACATAGTATAATATCATTGGAGCTAACAGGTGTATATAAATTTATTAAAGTTTACGTACCTCCTAATCGATTTTGTTTGATTTGAATTTTTCTGCCTATCATATGTCACGTTGTGTTTTTCTCGAATATATTTCACTACCTTCAATGACTACTATAAATATACATAATAATAGTTTATTTATTTTTTACTGACTTTGAAAAAGCTATTTATAGTGCTACAAAACATGTTTGGCCAACTATCGGACTAAAAGGATCTTATCTCATAGTCTGGGAAAAACGACAAAACTGAAAAAAAATTAATATTTTCTTCCTAATTACAGGTCAGACTGACAATCAAAATAAACTGTAATCTTATTGATTTTTTCTTTCCACGCATGCCTACAGGCTACAGTATGTGTGACGAAAAATAAACAAATAATAGTGTTGCTAATATTGTACAGTTTGATTTAAATGTGCATGAGGTACGTTGGTCTCTGAGAGCTTAAATTATATTTTAATATATTATGACTTGAGGTACTTCAAATAAAATCTAAATACTATGATATTTGGTTTTAATTTATCAATTTAGTTTACTTATACAGTTATATAAGTGCAAAATAAATAGCTTTCATATTTGTGAATAATATTAGTGCCAAACAGAAATTTTAACAATATATAGGTACCTATTTTCGTAAACGCCAATCGCTCCCGACGTACACTATTGAACACACACACACAATTATAAAACCTAACAACTGTTATGTCCAACAGTGCCACAGTGAATGCATCAAAAGATCACAACAGAATGACCCCACGCATTTGTCTACTCTTATCAGTGGCTATCACTTAACCTATTTTCTATTTTATTACATCTGCTAAGACTCAACACTAAATTTTATTTTACATTATACACATGTTTATTTAACCTAGATAATAGTTTTAATATTAATAATGCCAATGCTTATATATTATGCATGATATAACTTTAAATATAATTAATAATACAACTAAGAAAAAAAAATTTAATCTTCCATGGTTAATAATCTACAATCTACAGATAATTATAATATCGATAAAAAATTATTATTGAACAAATTAAAAAAATATAAGTTACTAGTTACTATTGGGCTGAAATTGAATCCATTATGAATTACAGTAGAATTCTTGCATGGTTAAAATATTTTAGACTAAAAATCTTTGTTTACTAATCATATTATTATTGTTTTTGTAATTATTGCTTATTCAGATACCAATCTACAAATAAACGTCTGTTTTTACAATAATTGCCGATTATAAGTACCTATTTCATTATAGGTATATGTATTAACGTGTCAATCATCTTATTTATATAAGATTAGCATTTATCGATTATCAGATTCTTTGTTCACTACATTCTCTAACAATTAGGAAAAGCAGTAATTTTTAAAAGATACCAGTTTTTGATCAATATTAATTATTTATGTGTAATTCAAAAGCGAAAAATAGAAAAAGTGGCTATTTCGAATTATGACCAGGATTTATATTATTATTTAATTATTTTTGGAAAGACTATAAGCATCTCAAAAAATTTTAATTACTTTTGATCTATTTATAAATTTAAATTTACATTCTGAGTGGTGAGAATTGTATTGATTTTAATTATGTGTATTTTTTATTCTGTAGTAAAAATAACACGTACATCTTCAACTTGCATATTTGCGAATAAGAAATACGTGAATCCATAGTTGACACCTTTAGGAGAACATAATTTAATATTCAGAATACATAATAAAAGAGTTAGGTAAAATATAAAATTCATAGGGATATCTAGTCGAAAATCCCGTTTTTTTTTTTTATAATTCGATTTAGTTTTTTATTTATACAACGAAAAAAACTATTACCGTAGGGATTAATATTTTCAACAAACCGCACACTTTTTAATTTATACAACATTTTTAAATTTTTATGCTATTTATATAGGCATACAAAAATTAGATTTTTAATAGTATATTTATTGTTACTGTCGATAAAATTTTCCTCATTTATTGTTTTAAATAATGAATATTATAGCAAACTTAATCTTGTAATAGGATAGCTACGACATGAAATATCATATGATAATTTTTCGGTAGATTTTTGTTATTTTCAATTTAATATGAAATACGTATTTTCATTATACAATATTATGAAAAATCAAACTAATTATTAGGTATGAATTCATTTTATAGCAAATGATGGAAATCAAGTTTAGCAATTTTTTTTAATTTAAATATATCTACTGCAACGATAGTGGAAACAAGGTCAATGAATAATATAAATATACTAATATACATATACATTAGGTATGACAAACTATCAAAAATTAATAGAGATTATGTACTATTATTGTACCAAAAATCATTTGACTGTAGGACAAAATACAACGTTGGTGCTTGTATAGTTATAATATTTCGAACCAAAAATGAAGTGTTTATTAATCTTTCTTATTATTTTTGTGATTGCTGTTAATTCAGATATTAATAAACGTTTGTTTTTTCCACAATTACCTGTTGTAAGTATCTTATGATTTGTTACATTTCTTAGAATTATTTATAATTTTATAATACCTTAACCGATCTAACTATATAACGATGTTGTAACCATCCCAAAATACCAAACTTTTTACATCAAACCTATAAATTATATTGTTTAGAATTGTATATAATTGTATACATTTCTTAAGGGTCAATACCGATTAAATTTTCTGGGAATTACGCGTTGTGATTCTATTCAATCAAATAAAAAAATAAAATTTGATTTGTATCTAAGCAAAAAATCTGCAAACACCACAGAAGCCAAAGGAAACATAACTTGTACTGCTCCATTCGATGATTCTCTTAATGTAAGTTCAGTCATTATTTTTACTAAAACTTAAATTTTCTATTTTTGGAAATTTAGTTTTTATGGTTTTGAATTCAATGCAATTTATTTAGAACGATTAATTGAAGTTTTATCCATTTAACAAAGATAATTTTAATTCCTATTTTATCAACATCTGATTAGGATTTTGGTCAAAATAAATAAATAAATTCTTCTTTTCTTTTAAGTTGGAATTCAATCTGGCCATAAAAGACTCTATTGGTGGCTGGAAGGATAATGCTCATGTATACAAAACACCCAGAGCTTGTTCGTCACTTAAAATGTTCTTTGGAGATGCATGGATTCAAATAATGAGTGGTATTGGAGTTTCCAACGCAACTTGTCCTATTCCCCCAGTAAGAAATTCCTATATAAATTTTAATATTTTTATAACATCAGACTAATTATATTATAACATAATTTTATATCTACATATATATATATATATAAATATTGATATATTATATATTGCAGAGCACTTATAGAGATTTGAATATCAACTTATTTTTGATTATGCAATGTTGTATTATTATTCACAGTTTGCAATAGAAAAAAAAATGTCGTATTATGTTTCCAGGGTTTTTATAAAGGTACTGGCGTAGATACTGATATTTTCTATAATACCAATTATCCCAAGACATTTTTTTATGGAACATACAAATTTCGTATTTCTTATACCAAGAACAATGAAGTATATGGCTGTTTCATTACAGTTTTGGAGATAAAGCGGCCATGGGAAACTAACAATTAATAATTAAATTACAGTAAAACAGTAACAAATTTATTTAATTTTACCCATGTTCGAGCATATTAACAGAAATACTTTTTCTAATAAATATATTTATTTTCTCATAACATAATATGTATATTATTTATTTTCGATTTATTTAAATACAATGCTAAAAGTGTTTTATGAAGTTTTTTATTTAACGTTCAATATTTTGTAAATAATCAATTCAATCATTAGTTATGATTTCTTTTTTAAACAATTGATGTAACTCATGTTTACTTATTTTGTTCGTTTATTTTATGGTTGTTTGCTTTTGATACAAACACATAAAATTAAATATGTTTTATATAACGTAATATATTGCATTTTCCTGTTAATTATAAACTATAATTTATATAATATAATATGTAGGTATAGATGTATGATCTGTATCATCTGGTTGGTATAAATATATTTACTCATTGCACAGTGCACAGCATATCAGCTCCATGTCCCCGGCATCCCCACTTTGAACTTTCGTAAAAAAACCCGGGGCGATCGTTTGTACTCTGTTTGTACCGGTTTGTACCGCAAAAATCGTCGTTTGTACCGAAAGCTGCAAAAAGTTATTAACGTTTTAAGTTGGGGGTGCTGGAGACATGCCAGCACTCCCCACTTTGAGCTTTCGTAAAAAAAAACATGGGCAGATCGTTTGTACTCTGTTTATACCGCAAAAGTCGTCGTTTGTACCGAAAGCTGTAAAAAGTCATAAAAGTTTCGGACACGACTACAGCATCCCCACTTTGAGGGTAGGCATAAAAAAATCGGCCAAAATATGACTCTTTCACCACTCAGCCTACGCACTTATCGCAACATTTATTGTGATCTTAGTTACTTTTTGATTTTTTGTTAATTCGAAAAATGTTTTCCTAAACACTTCTGAGTAGAAGGCTCATTGGTCTTGCAACCCCTCCGATTTTAATATTTGTTTTTCGTAATTTTTTTTAAAAAGGGGCTCTAAAATTATAAGATATTAATAAAATATGAAACGAAATTGGTAATATCCTAATTATTAAAACAAATGTACTTGGTTTTAAAATGTATTATATTTTAATGAGGATTGAGTGACTGTAAACTTAAAATACACTTATAGAATTATATTTGACACAAAACTATAACAAAACCATTTAAAACCCATTGAAAAATAAACATTTTAAATTATTTGTTGCAAAATAAAAATAACAAATAATATATATACATATTGATATACAACAATCGTATTCGATTGGCTATACGGTATTGTCACGAGTTCCAACGAATACAATAGTCCTGCCGAACTGGTCAAAAAATACGAACCTTTGATCAGTACCTTTCTATATATTGTATACGGTACTTTGTGTATGGTAATTACAATTGCGTATTATCGGTTTTCTTTGACAGGTTCAGATAAGAACTAGTTTGCTAGTCTGATGTGCAGTGACAGTCCTACCTATGTATAGTCTATTGATAATCTTATTTTATTTTTAAATTCTTATTTTTAATTTTGACGATTGTTAGTAAAATTTAAATTTCAAATTCTCATATATTATAAAATTTCGTCAATATTTGAACTTCAAACACAAATAAATTTCACGTATTTATTTTAATAATTTTTGAAAGACTTTACCTAAGACAAACTTATGCAGATTCATACAGAATCTCCAGAATCTGAATGAAAATTTAACAAAGCAAAAAAAAAAAAACGTATCAATAAAATAAATTACCTATTTCGAATCCCTAGCTTAAAAATGAGCTTTACATAATTTTCTTTTCAAAATATTTCTGTATTTTTTTTTAGCTATTTATAGGTATTTGAAATATTCAATTTTTTTAAAAAAATTTTTGTTATAAAATATATTGATATATATTGTATTGCTGAGTTAAAATACTTGAAAATGTAATAGGTACAAAGGTTTTCACAAGTTGGTCGCTTACAGCCATTAAACAATTATTAAAATACATAATATGCGCAATTTGATTAATTATTGTTTGAAGTTCAAATATTTCCAAAATTCTTCAAATGAACATTCGAAATAAGAATATTAATAAAACTTCGAAATTACCGTATTAAAAAAAGTGACTTAATTATTAACACTGTATTCAAGTTTAATAATAATACATACATTGTCACTCGACAACTTCTATACAGCAAAGTAACAACGTTTTTTTTATTTGATAATGGTTTTCAAAATTTTAATTAATATAATATGAAATCAAAACAATTTTATTAAATCACTATTGTTTGTTACTTATTAACTAATTATTTCTTACCCTTTCCAGCCCATTGGGTCCATTTGGATTACGTATTGTATTCTTAAACGTTATTCCAATACAAATAGTTCGAAGACTCCAAATGGACCCATTAAATATAAACAATTTTATGTTCTATCAAATGGTACCACTGTTTTTAACATATGATTAATATTACTCGTGTTTTTATCGTATTTATTATGATAAGAATTAAATTACTTTTTCCGAAAGATTTGAAAAAAAAAAAATTGGGCGGGAAAGGGTTAAAATACGGAATTTAATGCTATGTTTTATTTACAAAAGAATATTTTAAAATGTTAATTTACAGCGATTAGATGCTAGTTTTAGATTCCTGTTAAATAACCTATCATTAGATACAATACAAGTTTAAAAATTATTAACAGTTATACCTACCTTTATGTTTTTATCATTTGTTAGAAAAAATTAATATTTTTAATTTTTATGTTAGATATATATATATATGTATATATATGTATATATATTACTTATATATAATATTTTTAATTTTTATGTTAGATATATACAGGGTGGTTCTTTTAAGTGTGTAGGTACACTAATTATCTCGAAAAGTATTTACTTTTTTCAATATATTTTTTTACATGGTTTTAATTTGTTAAAAAACCAACGTTTTTATTAAAAAATTATTTTTTTAAGTATTTTTTATCCTTATCAATTTTTAAGTTTTTTACTTTTTTGAATGACAACATAGAGTTTTAATTTCATTTTCCAAAGCAGAATATTTTTCTAAGTATTTAGATTCATTAAAATCGAATTTAGGGCTAGTAGTTATTGAGTTATAAGTATTTAAAGTTTAGATTGGCAGAGTGGATTGGTACGGGGTTACCCCGCAAAATGTTTGTCCACTACTCCGCTTGTCTATACTTTAAATACATATTACTCATAAACTACTCGTCCTAAATTCGACTTTTAGGAATCAAAATACTTAGAAATATATTCTGCTTTGGAATATAGTAAAACTTAAAGAATGATAAGGATAAAAAATATTTAAAAATATAATTTTTTAATAAAAACGTTGGTTTTTTAACAACTATAAACCACGTAAAAAATATTTTGAAAAAAGTAAATACTTTTCGAGATAATTAATGTACCCACTTAAAAGAAGCACCCTGTATATATTATTTGTTATTTTTATTTTGCAACAAATAATTTAAAATGTTTATTTTTCAATGGGTTTTAAATGGTTTTGTTATATTTTTGTTTCAAATATAATTCTATAAGTGTATTTTAAGTTTACAGTCACTCAATCCTCATATTTTGGCCGAATTTTTATGCCTACCCTCAAAGTGGGGATGCCGTAGTCGTGTCCGAAACTTTTATGACTTTTTACAGCTTTCGGTACAAACGACGACTTTTGCGGTATAAACAGAGTACAAACGATCTGCCCATGTTTGTTTTACGAAAGCTCAAAGTGGGGAGTGCTGGCATGTCTCCAGCACCCCCAACTTAAAACGTTAATAACTTTTTGCAGCTTTCGGTACAAACGACGATTTTTGCGGTACAAGCCGGTACAAACGATGGATCTGGTTTTTTTTTTCGAAAGCTCAAAGTGGGGGTGCTGGAGACATGGACCTCAGCATATCATACATGTACAAAATGTTGATCAATCTAACCTACGTATCAACCTCACATATCAAATTTTGGTTCCTGTGGACTGTAATATTGTCTTTGCAGACCCTAAAAAAATTCCAATAAAATACTACCCAACAGGTTTACTCTACATAAAAAATAATACCCGTATTTAAATTCATAAGTATATTATTTCCAAGTGATCATCGCTTTTTTTACATTAACAATGATTTTAAGTACTGTAGTGGATACTAATCTTCTCAATATTTCCATTTTTCCCAAGCCTTTTTTTTATGGAACATATAGATTTCGATTTTCTTATACCAAGAACAATGATGTATATGGTTAGGTTAGGTTTTTTTCCGAACAAGTGTGGTCATCTACGGCAAATTGATATTGAAATATCATCATTCATCACTTATCATAATTTAAAATATCAAAATAATATTAAAATAATCAATTAAATTCGATTCCGTCTTCGTATATAGATAAATAAACATTTTCATTACTCTACATTTTTTTTTCTATCTATACTTTAGGTAAACGGGCCATTTAACTTCCAGGCCACCAGGAATTTTCCCGGTATCCCGGTGGGCCACTCCGCCCCTGACAGCAGCTATATATCTATAGTTTACTGAGGTTGATAAAATTATATACGATAACATATTTTTAATCGTTGTCGATTTTAATATATTTTTGCATAGGATATTAAGTACCTATAATACGATATGGACAGTATATATTTTTCTGTCACATTGTGTCAGTTGATCTGAATTTTAGCAAAATAAACTGTTTTTTTTTATTATAAATTTATAAACATAAAATTTTTCAGCACACATGGTGCTTTTCAAATAATTATTTTAAGCTGTTTTTAAATACTGATATATTATTATAGTTGGTTTAAGATTTTATTGGTATATAGTTTGATGGAGAATGATTTTGTATATTGCACTCAACGATTGCTCGTCGTAATCATTAGGTAATAGTATATATTAATACATTATTAATATGCAAAATAAATTTAATCGGTAATAACATAATTTTAAATTTTTTTATATTTTAAGCTCAAAATACATTTAAAATATTTGGTATCTTAAAAATTAATTTTAAATATTATACAATATACGCATATTATACATGTTTTTAATCGTTTTTTATTTGATACTATATTAAATGTGATTCTTAAAGTTTTTTTATATCATGTTTTATAGACGTATAGGCTATATACGTAGACGGTGTAGTTATTTATTTGATACTTAATAGTAACAGGCAAACCCAAAATTAACAATAAATATATTGTATATATTGTAAACACCAGAGGGCACCCGATGAGGGGGATTTCACTGTACACCTAAAATGTTTTTTTTTTTTTTGGATTGCTTGGTTAGTTAATAAGAATAGAATTTTTTTTTCAATATTATGGTATTAATTATAGTTTTATATATTTTTTGTTAGGTTAATAATTTTAATAAAAAATACAGTTATAAGTTATCAGCATAGTAATGAGACATCATCTTCACATATTCAGTCCTCGTATAACAGTGTTTTTATTGTATTGTTGAAAAATTTTAAATTCTATTTGGTGTTTTGATATTCTTTAGGTTCATTTATAGTATTTTATACCATTAAATTTTATATAAATTTCAAGTTGTAACTCTAATATTTTATCCATAAAATTATAAATATGATGATGAGGTGTATAAAAGGTTTTATTAAAATGACTGTTGAAAGATTCGCAGGCATCAGTTATCCGTGATACGAGTAATTTTGCGAAAAATGATGCCCAAATATTCGGATGAAATTCAGCAAATAACGAATACGTGTTTAAAACATAGCAACAAAATTGTCTAAGTCCATCATTTTCATAGTACCGTAATTCATAGACATTAATTCATAGTTATAATAAACGCGAACATTTTACCATGGTCGTAATTTACTATACCTGTTTTAGACACCAAAAAAAATCACAGGCACAATTTTTAGTATCGTATTTTCACTACCTGCTTAATGTAAGCGCAATTTACAAGCTCCCACATTTTCAATAAAAAAAAGGCAAATTTAAAAACCAAGATATCTTCGAAAATGATTTTAAAGAAACATTTTGTGTATTATCAATAATTTATAGAGGTTTATTTATACGGTTACGGGATATAGTAAAATAACGATCTAGTATATTGTAATTTATATCAAATTCTAATATTCTTTGTATAGCACCCTCTCACACGCACAAATAAAATTTTCTGGATTCGGCAATGGTGAGTTGGTCACTGATATAGTTCAACAATTAGCATCATCTAATGTTATTATACTTATATTAATGTTCAAGTTCTTGAATATCAATTACTATATCCAATGTGTACGATTACTATAATCATGGTTGTAATTTAACGCAAACAAATATTTATAGTATTCTATTCTTAGATGTGAAGTAGTCCACAATAATGGTGGTACTCATTTAGAAAATCGGGCAATATCTGTCTTTTATTTTTTAATCTGTAATAATAAAAAGTGTGCATCTATGTATATTATTATTATTATTATTATTTATTCACCACTCTTTTACTATAATGTTGTTATGGATGGCTACGACATGTAATATCATATGATTATATGTTTCGGTAGATTCGAGTTATTTTCAATTTAATATGAAATACGTTTTTTCATTTTGCAATATTATAAAAGATCAAACTAATTATTAGGTATGAATTCAGTTTATGGCAAATGATGAAAATCATGTTGAATAATTTTGTTTTATTTAGGTATCTACTGCAACTATAGTTAAAACAAGGTCGATGAATAATATAAATATACATATACATTAGGTATGACAAACTATCAAAAATTAATAGAGATTATATACTATTATTGTACCAAAAATCAGTTGAATGTAGGACAAAGTACAACGTTGGTGCCTATAGAGTTATAATATTTCGAACCAAAAATGAAGTGTTTATTAATCTTTCTTACTACTTTTGTGATTGCTATTAATTCAGATATTAATAAGCATTTGATATTACCACAATTGCCAGTTGTAGGTATCTTATTTTTTGTGTTATTATACAACGATGTTGTAACCATCCCAAAGTACCAAACTTTTCACATCAAACCTATAAATTATATTGTTTAGAATTGTATATAATCGTATAAATTTCTTAAGGGTAAATACCGATTAAATTTTCTGGGAATTATGCGTTGTGATGGTATTCATTCAAATGAAAAAATAAAATTGGATTTACACCTAAGCAAAAAGTCTTTTAACACTACAGAAATCAAAGGAAACGTCACTAATTTTATTGCATTGGATGATACAATTAATGTAAGTTTAGTTATTATTTTTATTGTAACATAAATTTTCTATTGGTGTAAGTTTAATTTTTATGGTAATAAAATTGTTTCTAATTTAATGTACAGTTTATTATTGAATAATTATTTGAAATTTTATACTTAAAACAAAAAAAAAATTAATACTTATTTTATTAACATCTGATTCGGATTTTGGTTAAAATAAATAAATAAATTCTTCTTTTCTTTTAAGTTGGAATTCAATCTGGCCATAAAAGACTCTATTGGTGGCTGGAAGGATAATGCTCATGTATACAAACACCCAGAGCTTGTTCGTCACTTAAAATGTTACTTGGAAATGCGTGGACTCCATTAATGAGTGGTATTGGAATTTCCAACGCAACTTGTCCTATCCCCGTGGTATGAAAATCCCATTAAAATTTAAATATTTTTATAACATAAGAATATTATATCATGATTTTATATCTACGTAGTATATATTGCAGAGCATTTAAAGGTATTTGAATATCAACTTATTTAAAATTTGCAATATAAAAAAAATTATGTTTTATGTTTCCAGGGTTTTTATAAAGGTACTGGCGTGGATACTGATGTTCTACATAATTCCAATTTTCCTAAGACGTTTTTTTATGGAACATACAGATTTCGATTTTCTTATACCAAGAACAATGAAGTATATGGTTGTTTCATTTTAGTTGTGGAGGTAAAACGGCCATGGGAAACTAACAATTAATAATTAAATTACAATAAAACAGTAACAAACTTATTTAATTGTACCTATGTTTGAGCATATTAACAGAAATATTTTTGTTAATAAATTAATTTATTTTCACATTATATATGTATACTATTTATTTTTGATTTTTTTTTTATACAATGCTAAAAGCGATTTATAAAGTGATGATATGTTACATTTTTAAATTATGAATTAATCAATACTGTATGTGTAAAACCCTTTTTTTTTATTTCCGAACAAGTGTGGTAATCTAATATCACTTTTTGACGCTTCTTGTTCGTTGAAACGCAACAATAAGACACTGAAATCTCTTCCATAAGCCTTAAAAATACGAAAGTTGTGGATTCTACTGCGATTCCAATTCATGGTGTCCGACGTCCGTTAAGGTGATCGAGTCAATGACCATCACGGGGTTGAAGGACTTCTCCTCGTCAATATCAGTTAGCATTCGGGCATATCATAGTTCTCGTTTTTGGCTTATTATTAGGGGCGAGCCCGTTTTCAACCAAAACCGTACCCTTCCCTTTTCGGGCGATTCACTCTTCGACAAAATTTAAAATAGGTCGATTCCCTTTTCGACTAAAACAAAAATGTATATAATAAATTCAAAATAATAAAATAATGATATACAATTTTTGTCAATAATTATTAAGTATAATATTAATATAAAAATAATGTTTATTATTTTTTTATTAAAGCTGCAACAACTAAGGTTATTGGCATATTGTACAATGTAAACATTAAATTAGGTGCTAGATAACATTATGAATATTAAGTACAATGTAGATTATTTATAAAGGTATAACGTTAAAATATAGAAGTACAGCATTGGAAGTAAGAGAAAGAAGAAAAGAAAAAAAACACAAGTACAAAACAGATACAAATACAAATACAAATGTCAGATAAGGTTATACAATTTGGTTATTTTAAGAAACTTCATGATTTTGATAGTGTTTTCATGATCGGGTCCAAGTGCTTCATATAGATGCTCAGGTATACTTAAAGCTGTTCTGGTGTCTGCGTAGTTTCGACAGTATAGGAGGATATGTTTGACAGTTAAAGCTTCCCCACAAGTTGTACATAGGTCTGGGTCTTCTCGTCTCATGAGGTGACGATGTGTAAGCAAAGTATATGTCCAATTCTTAGTCTATTGATTACTACTTCATGACGTCTCTTGGTAAGGTAAGTTGGCCATGGAGAGTTTAATTTCATTGAGTCTAGTTTGTGAAGAAGCCCAACGATGATGCCACTTTTCCAGTGTCAGGGCCTGTATGACGCCTAATTATTTTTATATTTTAAATAATTGTCTATATTAAATTTCATAACATTTTATGCAACATACCTATAACAATTTTAATTAAACGACAAAGGGAAGGAAATGCAATTTGATGATTTCTAATAATGTAATGTATTTTTGATAATCTAATGTATGTAATTCTAATAAAATATTAATAATTATACTAAATATTTTATTATAAAAATAATTAATAATCAATACATAATTATACATTTTTTTAACTTTATATTTCCAACATCCGAACTTTTGCGTATCCAAACTAGGTGCGGACCCATTTAGTTCGGATAATCAAGGTTCTACTGTATTATGAAAAATCAAACTAATTATTAGGTATGAATTCATTCTATAACAAATGATGGAAATCAAGTTTAGCAATTTTTTTTAATTTAAATATATCTACTGCAACGATAGTGGAAACAAGGTCAATGAATAATATAAATATACTAATATACATATACATAAGGTATGACAAACTATCAAAAATTAATAGAGATTATGTACTATTATTGTACCAAAAATCATTTGACTGTAGGACAAAATACAACGTCGGTGCTTGTATAGTTCGTTAATATTTCGAACCAAAAATGAAGTGTTTATTAATCTTTCTTATTACTTTTGTGATTGCTGTTAATACAGATATTAATAAACGTTTGTTTTTTCCACAATTGCCTGTTGTAAGTATCTTATGATTTATTACATTTCTTAGAATTATTTATAATTTTATAATACCTTAACCGATCTAACTATTTAACGATGTAGTAACCATCCCAAAGTACCAAACATTTTACATCAAACCTAAAAAATATATTGTTTAGAATTGTATATAATTGTATAAATTTCTTAAGGGTAAATACCGCTTAAATTTTCTGGGAATTATGCGTTGTGATGGTATTCATTCAAATGAAAAAACAAAATTTGATTTCCACCTAAGCAAAAAGTCTGCAAACACCACAGAAGTCAAAGGAAATATAAATTGTACTGCTCAATTCGATGATTCTCTTAATGTAAGTTCAGTCATTATTTTTACTAAAACTTAAATTTTCTATTTTTGGAAATTTAGTTTTTATGGTTTTGAATTAAATGCAATTTATTTACAACGATTAATTGAAGTTTTATCCCTTTAACAAAAATAATTTTAATTCCTAATTTATCAACATCTGATTAGGATTTTGGTCAAAATAAATAAATAAATTCGTCTTTTCTTTTAAGTTGGAATTCAATCTAGCCATAAAAGACTCTATTGGTGGCTGGAAGGATAATGCTCATGTATACAAATCACCCAGAGCTTGTTCGTCACTTAAAATGTTCTTTGGAGATGCATGGATTCAAATAATGAGTGGTATTGGAGTTTCCAACGCAACTTGTCCTATTCCCCCAGTAAGAAATTCCTACATAAATTTTAATATTTTTATAACATCAGACTACTTATATTATAACATAATTTTATATCTACATATATATATATAAATATAGATATAGTATATATTGCAGAGTACTTATAGATATTTGAATATCAACTTATTTTTGATTATGCAAAATTGTATTATTATTCACAGTTTGCAATAGAAAAAAAATGTTGTATTATGTTTCCAGGGTTTTTATAAAGGTACTGGCATGGATACTGATCTTTTATATCATACCAATTTTCCCAAGACATTTTTTTATGGAACATACAAATTTCGTATTTCTTATACCAAGAACAATGAAGTATATGGCTGTTTCATTACAGTTTTGGAGATAAAGCGGCCATGGGAAACTAACAATTAATAATTAAATTACAATAAAACAGTAACAAATTTATTTAATTTTACCCATGTTCGAGCATATTAACAGAAATACTCTTTCTAATAAATATATTTATTTTCTCATAACATAATATGTATATTATTTATTTTCGATTTATTTAATTACAATGCTAAAAGTGATTTATGAAGTTTTTTATTTAACGTTCAATATTTTGTAAATAATCAAATCAATCATTAGGTATGATTTGTTTTTTAAACAACTGATGTAACTCATGTTTACTTATTTTGTTCGTTTATTTTATGGTTGTTTGCTTTTGATACAAACACATAAAATTAAATATGTTTTATATAAACGTAATATATTGCATTTTCATGTTAATTTATATAATATAATATATAGATATAAATTTATGATCTGTATCATCTGGTTGGTATAAATATAATTACTCATTGCGCAGTGCACAGCATATTATACATGTACAACATTTTTATGAATCTTACCTATACGTATCAACCTCACATATCAAATTTTGGTTCCTGTGGCCTGTATCTACTATGATCTTTGCAGACCCTAAAAAAATTCCAATAAAATATTACCCCACAGGTTTTACTTTACATAAAAAATATAACGCGTATTTAAAAGTATAGGTATATTACTTCCAAGTGATCATCGCTTTTTTTACATTAACAATGATTTTTGGTACTGTAGTAGATACTAATCTTCTCAATATTTCCATTTTTCCCAAGCCTTTTTTTTATGGAACATACAGATTTCGATTTTCTTATACCAAGAACAATGAAGTATATGGTTGTTTCATTATAGTTGTGGAGATAAAGCAGCCATGGGAAGCACCGGCACGTTCTCCAAACAACTCAAAATTGGTATCCACATTTTGCTACGAATTTGCTACATTTTGCTACGCTGTTTTTGGAATTAGCTACCTCCTGGTTTTCCCGGAATCCCGGAAAACAGAAAATTTCCCAGCATCGGCACTTTGACCAAATACCATGATATAGTAGGTATTACATTTTTTATTTTCATAGATTATTGTTCCATTCATGTGCGTTTGATACCCGTTTTGAGTTGTTTGGAGAAAGTGCCGGTGCTGGGAAATTGTATGTGTTCCGGGATTCCGGGAAACCAGGAGGTAGCAAATTCCAAAAACAGCGTAACAAAATGTAGCAAATTCGTAGCAAAATGTGGATACCAATTTTGAGTTGTTTGGAGAAAGTGCCGGTGCTGGGAAATTTTCTATTTTCCGGGATTCCGGAAAAACCAAATTGTAGCAAATTCTAAAAATAGCGTAGCAAAATGTAGCAAATTCGTAGCAAAATTTTGATACCCGTTTTGAGTTGTTTGGAGAAAGTGCCGATGCTGGGAAATTTTCTGTTTTCCGGTATTCTGGGAAAACCAGGAGGTAGCTAATTCCAAAAACAGCGTAGCAAAATGTAGCAAATTCATAGCAAAATGTGGATACCCGTTTTGAGTTGTTTGGAGAAAGTGCCGGTGCTGGGAAATTTTCTGTTTTCCGGGATTCCGGGAAAACCAAATTGTAGCAAATTCTAAAAATAGCGTAGCAAAATGTGGATACCCGTTTTGAGTTGTTTGGAGAAAGTGCAGGTGCTGGGAAATTTTCTGTTTTCCGGAATTCCGGGAAACCAGGAGGTAGCAAATTCCAAAAACAGCGTAGCAAAATGTAGCAGATTCGTAGCAAAATTTTGATACCAATTTTGAGTTGTTTGGAGAAAGTGCCGGTGCCAACTTGACGGACGTACAATATTTTTATTTAATTTATTATAATATGTGGTTTATTGTTCATGCACATTAATAGAAATATTTGTTGTCATTAAATTTCTATTTTTTTCTCATTACATATGTAAACTATTTATTTTTATACAATGCTAAAAGTGATTTTTAAAGTGTTGATATGTTACATTTTTTGTAATTAAGATTTAATCGATACTATATGTGTAAAACACATTTTTTTCCGAAAAAGTGTGGTCGTCTACGGCAAATAAATTGATATTGAATTATCATCATTTGTAAGACAAAAGTTTGAAATAGGGGGCCCCAAAATTTGATTCGCACCTGGGCCCTTTTATCTCTAATTGCGGCACTGATCGTGTCCCTAAATGATATTTTGTCCTAGTTGCGTCCGCGGTTTTCTCGTCTCATGTACAAGTTTCATCCACAGGTTTTTCAGTGACTGAGAATAATGTTACTTGAAATGACAATCCTCAGTCTGTGAAAATGGGAAGGAAAATATGTATTCTATTAACCAATTAATTGATTGTTAAACAGGACGCAAATTGAATACATGTTGCGAAAAAATCGTGGACGCAACTCAGATGTGTTGTACAAAACCCACGGACCCAATTCGGATATCGCGATGTATATTTTCGTATTTTGGGACACAATTTGTATGCAGCCAAAACGGACTCATCCCTAATAATAAGCAAAAAACGAGAGCTATAATAAATTTGGGCTTATCATAGCTTTCATTTTTGGCTTATTATTAGGAGCGAGTCCGTATTGAACCAAAACCTTACCCTTCCCTTTTCGGACGGTTCCATTTTCGACAAAATTTAAAATAAGTCGATTCCTTTTTCGACTTAAACAAAAATTTATATAATAAATTAAATTTAAAATAATGATGTACAATTTTTGTCAATAATTATTAAGTATTAATAATGTTAATTATTTTTATATTTTAAATAATTTTCTATATAATATTGAACATACCTATAACAATTTGAATTAAACGACAAAGGGAAGGAAATGTAATTTGATAATTTCTAATAATGTAATGTATTTCTGTTAATCTAATGTATGTAATTCTAATAAAATATTAATAATAATAATAAATATTTTATTTAAAAATAATTAATAATCAATACAAAATTATACATTTTTTTAACTTTATATTTCCAACATCCGAACTTTTGCATATCCAAACTAGGTGCTGTCCAAATTAGTTCGGATAATCAAGGTTCTAGTGTATTATGAAAAATCAAAATAATTATTAGGTATGAATTCATTTTATAGCAAATGATGGAAATCATGTTCAGCAATTTTTTTAAATAATTTAGATATCTACTGCAACGATAGTGAAAACAAGGTCAATGAATAATATAAATATACATATACATTAGGTATGACAAACTATCAAAAATTAATAAAGATTATATACTATTATTGTACCAAAAATCATTTGACTGTAGGACAAAATACAACGTCGGTGCTTGTATAGTTCGTTAATATTTCGAACCAAAAATGAAGTGTTTATTAATCTTTCTTATTACTTTTGTGATTGCTGTTAATTCAGATATTAATAAACGTTTGTTTTTTCCACAATTACCTGTTGTAAGTATCTTATGATTTGTTACATTTTTAGAATTATTTATAATTTTATAATACCTTAACCAATCTAACTATATAACAATGTTGTAACCATCCCAAAGTACCAAACTTTTTACATCAAACCTATAAAATATATTGTTTAGAATTGTTTATAATCTTATACATTTCCTAAGGGTCAATACCGCTTAAATTTTCTGGGAATTATGCGTTGTGCTTCCAATCATTCACATGAAAAAATTAAATATGATTTGTATCTAAGCAAAAAGTCTTCTAACACCACAGAAGTCAAAGGAAACATAACTCATTTCGTTGAATTTGATGACTCTATCGATGTGAGTTTAAATATTGTTTTTATTAAAACTTAATATTCTATTGATGGAAGTTGAGATTTTATGGTATTGAATTGTAACTAATTCAATATACAATTTAAAGTAGAACGATTATTTGAAGTTTTATCCCTTTAACAAAAATAATTTTAATTCCTAATTTATCAACATCTGATTAGGATTTTGGTCAAAATAAATAAATAAATTCTTCTTTTCTTTTAAGTTGGAATTCAATCTGGCCATAAAAGACTCTATTGGTGGCTGGAAGGATAATGCTCATGTATACAAATCACCCAGAGCTTGTTCGTCACTTAAAATGTTTTTTGGAGATGCATGGACTCCAATAATGAGTGGCACTGGAATTTCCAACACAACTTGTCCTATCCCCGTGGTATGAAAATCCCATATAAATTTTGATATTTTTGTAACATAAGAATATTATAACATGATTTCATAGGTAGTATACATTATTTATATATATATATTGCAGAGCACTTATTGGTATTTGAATATCAACTTATTTTTGATTATGCAAAATTGTATTATTATTCACAGTTTGCAATAGAAAAAAAATGTTGTATTATGTTTCCAGGGTTTTTACAAAGGTACTGGCGTGGATACTGATCTTTTATATCATACCAATTTTCCCAAGACATTTTTTTATGGAACATACAAATTTCGTATTTCTTATACCAAGAACAATGAAGTATATGGCTGTTTCATTACAGTTTTGGAGATAAAGCGGCCATGGGAAACTAACAATTAATAATTAAATTACAATAAAACAGTAACAAATTTATTTAATTTTACCCATGTTCGAGCATATTAACAGAAATACTCTTTCTAATAAATATATTTATTTTCTCATAACATAATATGTATATTATTTATTTTCGATTTATTTAATTACAATGCTAAAAGTGATTTATGAAGTTTTTTATTTAACGTTCAATATTTTGTAAATAATCAAATCAATCATTAGGTATGATTTGTTTTTTAAACAACTGATGTAACTCATGTTTACTTATTTTGTTCGTTTATTTTATGGTTGTTTGCTTTTGATACAAACACATAAAATTAAATATGTTTTATATAAACGTAATATATTGCATTTTCATGTTAATTTATATAATATAATATATAGATATAAATTTATGATCTGTATCATCTGGTTGGTATAAATATAATTACTCATTGCGCAGTGCACAGCATATTATACATGTACAACATTTTTATGAATCTTACCTATACGTATCAACCTCACATATCAAATTTTGGTTCCTGTGGCCTGTATCTACTATGATCTTTGCAGACCCTAAAAAAATTCCAATAAAATATTACCCCACAGGTTTTACTTTACATAAAAAATATAACGCGTATTTAAAAGTATAGGTATATTACTTCCAAGTGATCATCGCTTTTTTTACATTAACAATGATTTTTGGTACTGTAGTAGATACTAATCTTCTCAATATTTCCATTTTTCCCAAGCCTTTTTTTTATGGAACATACAGATTTCGATTTTCTTATACCAAGAACAATGAAGTATATGGTTGTTTCATTATAGTTGTGGAGATAAAGCAGCCATGGGAAGCACCGGCACGTTCTCCAAACAACTCAAAATTGGTATCCACATTTTGCTACGAATTTGCTACATTTTGCTACGCTGTTTTTGGAATTAGCTACCTCCTGGTTTTCCCGGAATCCCGGAAAACAGAAAATTTCCCAGCATCGGCACTTTGACCAAATACCATGATATAGTAGGTATTACATTTTTTATTTTCATAGATTATTGTTCCATTCATGTGCGTTTGATACCCGTTTTGAGTTGTTTGGAGAAAGTGCCGGTGCTGGGAAATTGTATGTGTTCCGGGATTCCGGGAAACCAGGAGGTAGCAAATTCCAAAAACAGCGTAACAAAATGTAGCAAATTCGTAGCAAAATGTGGATACCAATTTTGAGTTGTTTGGAGAAAGTGCCGGTGCTGGGAAATTTTCTATTTTCCGGGATTCCGGAAAAACCAAATTGTAGCAAATTCTAAAAATAGCGTAGCAAAATGTAGCAAATTCGTAGCAAAATTTTGATACCCGTTTTGAGTTGTTTGGAGAAAGTGCCGATGCTGGGAAATTTTCTGTTTTCCGGTATTCTGGGAAAACCAGGAGGTAGCTAATTCCAAAAACAGCGTAGCAAAATGTAGCAAATTCATAGCAAAATGTGGATACCCGTTTTGAGTTGTTTGGAGAAAGTGCCGGTGCTGGGAAATTTTCTGTTTTCCGGGATTCCGGGAAAACCAAATTGTAGCAAATTCTAAAAATAGCGTAGCAAAATGTGGATACCCGTTTTGAGTTGTTTGGAGAAAGTGCAGGTGCTGGGAAATTTTCTGTTTTCCGGAATTCCGGGAAACCAGGAGGTAGCAAATTCCAAAAACAGCGTAGCAAAATGTAGCAGATTCGTAGCAAAATTTTGATACCAATTTTGAGTTGTTTGGAGAAAGTGCCGGTGCCAACTTGACGGACGTACAATATTTTTATTTAATTTATTATAATATGTGGTTTATTGTTCATGCACATTAATAGAAATATTTGTTGTCATTAAATTTCTATTTTTTTCTCATTACATATGTAAACTATTTATTTTTATACAATGCTAAAAGTGATTTTTAAAGTGTTGATATGTTACATTTTTTGTAATTAAGATTTAATCGATACTATATGTGTAAAACACATTTTTTTCCGAAAAAGTGTGGTCGTCTACGGCAAATAAATTGATATTGAATTATCATCATTTGTAAGACAAAAGTTTGAAATAGGGGGCCCCAAAATTTGATTCGCACCTGGGCCCTTTTATCTCTAATTGCGGCACTGATCGTGTCCCTAAATGATATTTTGTCCTAGTTGCGTCCGCGGTTTTCTCGTCTCATGTACAAGTTTCATCCACAGGTTTTTCAGTGACTGAGAATAATGTTACTTGAAATGACAATCCTCAGTCTGTGAAAATGGGAAGGAAAATATGTATTCTATTAACCAATTAATTGATTGTTAAACAGGACGCAAATTGAATACATGTTGCGAAAAAATCGTGGACGCAACTCAGATGTGTTGTACAAAACCCACGGACCCAATTCGGATATCGCGATGTATATTTTCGTATTTTGGGACACAATTTGTATGCAGCCAAAACGGACTCATCCCTAATAATAAGCAAAAAACGAGAGCTATAATAAATTTGGGCTTATCATAGCTTTCATTTTTGGCTTATTATTAGGAGCGAGTCCGTATTGAACCAAAACCTTACCCTTCCCTTTTCGGACGGTTCCATTTTCGACAAAATTTAAAATAAGTCGATTCCTTTTTCGACTTAAACAAAAATTTATATAATAAATTAAATTTAAAATAATGATGTACAATTTTTGTCAATAATTATTAAGTATTAATAATGTTAATTATTTTTATATTTTAAATAATTTTCTATATAATATTGAACATACCTATAACAATTTGAATTAAACGACAAAGGGAAGGAAATGTAATTTGATAATTTCTAATAATGTAATGTATTTCTGTTAATCTAATGTATGTAATTCTAATAAAATATTAATAATAATAATAAATATTTTATTTAAAAATAATTAATAATCAATACAAAATTATACATTTTTTTAACTTTATATTTCCAACATCCGAACTTTTGCATATCCAAACTAGGTGCTGTCCAAATTAGTTCGGATAATCAAGGTTCTAGTGTATTATGAAAAATCAAAATAATTATTAGGTATGAATTCATTTTATAGCAAATGATGGAAATCATGTTCAGCAATTTTTTTAAATAATTTAGATATCTACTGCAACGATAGTGAAAACAAGGTCAATGAATAATATAAATATACATATACATTAGGTATGACAAACTATCAAAAATTAATAAAGATTATATACTATTATTGTACCAAAAATCATTTGACTGTAGGACAAAATACAACGTCGGTGCTTGTATAGTTCGTTAATATTTCGAACCAAAAATGAAGTGTTTATTAATCTTTCTTATTACTTTTGTGATTGCTGTTAATTCAGATATTAATAAACGTTTGTTTTTTCCACAATTACCTGTTGTAAGTATCTTATGATTTGTTACATTTTTAGAATTATTTATAATTTTATAATACCTTAACCAATCTAACTATATAACAATGTTGTAACCATCCCAAAGTACCAAACTTTTTACATCAAACCTATAAAATATATTGTTTAGAATTGTTTATAATCTTATACATTTCCTAAGGGTCAATACCGCTTAAATTTTCTGGGAATTATGCGTTGTGCTTCCAATCATTCACATGAAAAAATTAAATATGATTTGTATCTAAGCAAAAAGTCTTCTAACACCACAGAAGTCAAAGGAAACATAACTCATTTCGTTGAATTTGATGACTCTATCGATGTGAGTTTAAATATTGTTTTTATTAAAACTTAATATTCTATTGATGGAAGTTGAGATTTTATGGTATTGAATTGTAACTAATTCAATATACAATTTAAAGTAGAACGATTATTTGAAGTTTTATCCCTTTAACAAAAATAATTTTAATTCCTAATTTATCAACATCTGATTAGGATTTTGGTCAAAATAAATAAATAAATTCTTCTTTTCTTTTAAGTTGGAATTCAATCTGGCCATAAAAGACTCTATTGGTGGCTGGAAGGATAATGCTCATGTATACAAATCACCCAGAGCTTGTTCGTCACTTAAAATGTTTTTTGGAGATGCATGGACTCCAATAATGAGTGGCACTGGAATTTCCAACACAACTTGTCCTATCCCCGTGGTATGAAAATCCCATATAAATTTTGATATTTTTGTAACATAAGAATATTATAACATGATTTCATAGGTAGTATACATTATTTATATATATATATTGCAGAGCACTTATTGGTATTTGAATATCAACTTATTTTTGATTATGCAAAATTGTATTATTATTCACAGTTTGCAATAGAAAAAAAATGTTGTATTATGTTTCCAGGGTTTTTACAAAGGTACTGGCGTGGATACTGATCTTTTATATCATACCAATTTTCCCAAGACATTTTTTTATGGAACATACAAATTTCGTATTTCTTATACCAAGAACAATGAAGTATATGGCTGTTTCATTACAGTTTTGGAGATAAAGCGGCCATGGGAAACTAACAATTAATAATTAAATTACAATAAAACAGTAACAAATTTATTTAATTTTACCCATGTTCGAGCATATTAACAGAAATACTCTTTCTAATAAATATATTTATTTTCTCATAACATAATATGTATATTATTTATTTTCGATTTATTTAATTACAATGCTAAAAGTGATTTATGAAGTTTTTTATTTAACGTTCAATATTTTGTAAATAATCAAATCAATCATTAGGTATGATTTGTTTTTTAAACAACTGATGTAACTCATGTTTACTTATTTTGTTCGTTTATTTTATGGTTGTTTGCTTTTGATACAAACACATAAAATTAAATATGTTTTATATAAACGTAATATATTGCATTTTCATGTTAATTTATATAATATAATATATAGATATAAATTTATGATCTGTATCATCTGGTTGGTATAAATATAATTACTCATTGCGCAGTGCACAGCATATTATACATGTACAACATTTTTATGAATCTTACCTATACGTATCAACCTCACATATCAAATTTTGGTTCCTGTGGCCTGTATCTACTATGATCTTTGCAGACCCTAAAAAAATTCCAATAAAATATTACCCCACAGGTTTTACTTTACATAAAAAATATAACGCGTATTTAAAAGTATAGGTATATTACTTCCAAGTGATCATCGCTTTTTTTACATTAACAATGATTTTTGGTACTGTAGTAGATACTAATCTTCTCAATATTTCCATTTTTCCCAAGCCTTTTTTTTATGGAACATACAGATTTCGATTTTCTTATACCAAGAACAATGAAGTATATGGTTGTTTCATTATAGTTGTGGAGATAAAGCAGCCATGGGAAGCACCGGCACGTTCTCCAAACAACTCAAAATTGGTATCCACATTTTGCTACGAATTTGCTACATTTTGCTACGCTGTTTTTGGAATTAGCTACCTCCTGGTTTTCCCGGAATCCCGGAAAACAGAAAATTTCCCAGCATCGGCACTTTGACCAAATACCATGATATAGTAGGTATTACATTTTTTATTTTCATAGATTATTGTTCCATTCATGTGCGTTTGATACCCGTTTTGAGTTGTTTGGAGAAAGTGCCGGTGCTGGGAAATTGTATGTGTTCCGGGATTCCGGGAAACCAGGAGGTAGCAAATTCCAAAAACAGCGTAACAAAATGTAGCAAATTCGTAGCAAAATGTGGATACCAATTTTGAGTTGTTTGGAGAAAGTGCCGGTGCTGGGAAATTTTCTATTTTCCGGGATTCCGGAAAAACCAAATTGTAGCAAATTCTAAAAATAGCGTAGCAAAATGTAGCAAATTCGTAGCAAAATTTTGATACCCGTTTTGAGTTGTTTGGAGAAAGTGCCGATGCTGGGAAATTTTCTGTTTTCCGGTATTCTGGGAAAACCAGGAGGTAGCTAATTCCAAAAACAGCGTAGCAAAATGTAGCAAATTCATAGCAAAATGTGGATACCCGTTTTGAGTTGTTTGGAGAAAGTGCCGGTGCTGGGAAATTTTCTGTTTTCCGGGATTCCGGGAAAACCAAATTGTAGCAAATTCTAAAAATAGCGTAGCAAAATGTGGATACCCGTTTTGAGTTGTTTGGAGAAAGTGCAGGTGCTGGGAAATTTTCTGTTTTCCGGAATTCCGGGAAACCAGGAGGTAGCAAATTCCAAAAACAGCGTAGCAAAATGTAGCAGATTCGTAGCAAAATTTTGATACCAATTTTGAGTTGTTTGGAGAAAGTGCCGGTGCCAACTTGACGGACGTACAATATTTTTATTTAATTTATTATAATATGTGGTTTATTGTTCATGCACATTAATAGAAATATTTGTTGTCATTAAATTTCTATTTTTTTCTCATTACATATGTAAACTATTTATTTTTATACAATGCTAAAAGTGATTTTTAAAGTGTTGATATGTTACATTTTTTGTAATTAAGATTTAATCGATACTATATGTGTAAAACACATTTTTTTCCGAAAAAGTGTGGTCGTCTACGGCAAATAAATTGATATTGAATTATCATCATTTGTAAGACAAAAGTTTGAAATAGGGGGCCCCAAAATTTGATTCGCACCTGGGCCCTTTTATCTCTAATTGCGGCACTGATCGTGTCCCTAAATGATATTTTGTCCTAGTTGCGTCCGCGGTTTTCTCGTCTCATGTACAAGTTTCATCCACAGGTTTTTCAGTGACTGAGAATAATGTTACTTGAAATGACAATCCTCAGTCTGTGAAAATGGGAAGGAAAATATGTATTCTATTAACCAATTAATTGATTGTTAAACAGGACGCAAATTGAATACATGTTGCGAAAAAATCGTGGACGCAACTCAGATGTGTTGTACAAAACCCACGGACCCAATTCGGATATCGCGATGTATATTTTCGTATTTTGGGACACAATTTGTATGCAGCCAAAACGGACTCATCCCTAATAATAAGCAAAAAACGAGAGCTATAATAAATTTGGGCTTATCATAGCTTTCATTTTTGGCTTATTATTAGGAGCGAGTCCGTATTGAACCAAAACCTTACCCTTCCCTTTTCGGACGGTTCCATTTTCGACAAAATTTAAAATAAGTCGATTCCTTTTTCGACTTAAACAAAAATTTATATAATAAATTAAATTTAAAATAATGATGTACAATTTTTGTCAATAATTATTAAGTATTAATAATGTTAATTATTTTTATATTTTAAATAATTTTCTATATAATATTGAACATACCTATAACAATTTGAATTAAACGACAAAGGGAAGGAAATGTAATTTGATAATTTCTAATAATGTAATGTATTTCTGTTAATCTAATGTATGTAATTCTAATAAAATATTAATAATAATAATAAATATTTTATTTAAAAATAATTAATAATCAATACAAAATTATACATTTTTTTAACTTTATATTTCCAACATCCGAACTTTTGCATATCCAAACTAGGTGCTGTCCAAATTAGTTCGGATAATCAAGGTTCTAGTGTATTATGAAAAATCAAAATAATTATTAGGTATGAATTCATTTTATAGCAAATGATGGAAATCATGTTCAGCAATTTTTTTAAATAATTTAGATATCTACTGCAACGATAGTGAAAACAAGGTCAATGAATAATATAAATATACATATACATTAGGTATGACAAACTATCAAAAATTAATAAAGATTATATACTATTATTGTACCAAAAATCATTTGACTGTAGGACAAAATACAACGTCGGTGCTTGTATAGTTCGTTAATATTTCGAACCAAAAATGAAGTGTTTATTAATCTTTCTTATTACTTTTGTGATTGCTGTTAATTCAGATATTAATAAACGTTTGTTTTTTCCACAATTACCTGTTGTAAGTATCTTATGATTTGTTACATTTTTAGAATTATTTATAATTTTATAATACCTTAACCAATCTAACTATATAACAATGTTGTAACCATCCCAAAGTACCAAACTTTTTACATCAAACCTATAAAATATATTGTTTAGAATTGTTTATAATCTTATACATTTCCTAAGGGTCAATACCGCTTAAATTTTCTGGGAATTATGCGTTGTGCTTCCAATCATTCACATGAAAAAATTAAATATGATTTGTATCTAAGCAAAAAGTCTTCTAACACCACAGAAGTCAAAGGAAACATAACTCATTTCGTTGAATTTGATGACTCTATCGATGTGAGTTTAAATATTGTTTTTATTAAAACTTAATATTCTATTGATGGAAGTTGAGATTTTATGGTATTGAATTGTAACTAATTCAATATACAATTTAAAGTAGAACGATTATTTGAAGTTTTATCCCTTTAACAAAAATAATTTTAATTCCTAATTTATCAACATCTGATTAGGATTTTGGTCAAAATAAATAAATAAATTCTTCTTTTCTTTTAAGTTGGAATTCAATCTGGCCATAAAAGACTCTATTGGTGGCTGGAAGGATAATGCTCATGTATACAAATCACCCAGAGCTTGTTCGTCACTTAAAATGTTTTTTGGAGATGCATGGACTCCAATAATGAGTGGCACTGGAATTTCCAACACAACTTGTCCTATCCCCGTGGTATGAAAATCCCATATAAATTTTGATATTTTTGTAACATAAGAATATTATAACATGATTTCATAGGTAGTATACATTATTTATATATATATATTGCAGAGCACTTATTGGTATTTGAATATCAACTTATTTTTGATTATGCAAAATTGTATTATTATTCACAGTTTGCAATAGAAAAAAAATGTTGTATTATGTTTCCAGGGTTTTTACAAAGGTACTGGCGTGGATACTGATCTTTTATATCATACCAATTTTCCCAAGACATTTTTTTATGGAACATACAAATTTCGTATTTCTTATACCAAGAACAATGAAGTATATGGCTGTTTCATTACAGTTTTGGAGATAAAGCGGCCATGGGAAACTAACAATTAATAATTAAATTACAATAAAACAGTAACAAATTTATTTAATTTTACCCATGTTCGAGCATATTAACAGAAATACTCTTTCTAATAAATATATTTATTTTCTCATAACATAATATGTATATTATTTATTTTCGATTTATTTAATTACAATGCTAAAAGTGATTTATGAAGTTTTTTATTTAACGTTCAATATTTTGTAAATAATCAAATCAATCATTAGGTATGATTTGTTTTTTAAACAACTGATGTAACTCATGTTTACTTATTTTGTTCGTTTATTTTATGGTTGTTTGCTTTTGATACAAACACATAAAATTAAATATGTTTTATATAAACGTAATATATTGCATTTTCATGTTAATTTATATAATATAATATATAGATATAAATTTATGATCTGTATCATCTGGTTGGTATAAATATAATTACTCATTGCGCAGTGCACAGCATATTATACATGTACAACATTTTTATGAATCTTACCTATACGTATCAAATTTTGGTTCCTGTGGCCTGTACCTACTATGATCTTTGCAGACCCTAAAAAAATTCCAATAAAATATTACCCCACAGGTTTTACTTTACATAAAAAATATAACGCGTATTTAAAAGTATAGGTATATTACTTCCAAGTGATCATCGCTTTTTTTACATTAACAATGATTTTTGGTACTGTAGTAGATACTAATCTTCTCAATATTTCCATTTTTCCCAAGCCTTTTTTTTATGGAACATACAGATTTCGATTTTCTTATACCAAGAACAATGAAGTATATGGTTGTTTCATTATAGTTGTGGAGATAAAGCAGCCATGGGAAACTAACAACTAATAATTAAATTACAATAAAACAGTAACAATATTTTTATTTAATTTATTATAATATGTGGTTTATTGTTCATGCACATTAATAGAAATATTTGTTGTCATTAAGTTTCTATTTTTTTCTCATTACATATGTAAACTATTTATTTTTATACAATGCTAAAAGTGATTTATAAAGTGTTGATATTATGTTACATTTTTTTATATTATGAATTAATCGATAGATAGTATACATATGTGAAAAACACATTTTTTTTTATTTCCGATCAAGTGATATCACCTTTGGCAGAGTGGAGTGGTACGGGGTTACCCCGCAAATTGTTTGTCCACTACTCCGCTTGTCTAAACCTTAAATACTTATAACTCATAAACTACTCTTCCTAAATTCGATTTTTATGAATCAAAATACTTAGGAAAATATTCTGCTTTGGAATATGAAATTAAAACTCTATGTTGTCATTCAAAAAAGTAAAAAACTTAAAAAATGATAATGATAATAAATATTTAAAAAAATAATTTTTTAATAAAAACGTAGGTTTTTTAACAACTTGAAACTATGTAAAAAAATATTTTGAAAAAAGACAATACTTTTTTAAAAAATGAGTGTTGTTTGATAAAAGAATCACACTGTATGGCTGTATATATATATACAAAAACACATTTAAACAAAAGGCAACATTATGACGCCAGTATTATATCCAATTGAATAAAATGTATCAAACTATTGTTTATGATTCAGGTGAACGCTAAAAAAAAAATGTACGCTCGATAACATACAATATAAACCTATAATTATCAACACCTATTTTAGTGATTTTTCTCTCTGTCACCCTCTTTTTAACGTCTGTTTGTATATAAATTATAAGTCCAATCGTCATATCCTGTTCACTCAACAACTCTTTTGCAATTAGTTGCACGCACCTTATTGAGCACAACGCAACAAACTTTGAAGGTGATATCTGAAATCATTTCCAAAAACCAGCAAGGTCTTGGAGTGCAGCGTTGAGTTTCTTGGTGTGTCCGTTGAGGTCGTCGCGCTGAAGGTCAAGGAGACGGAGGACTTTATTCTTTGTCCGATTGTGTGGTTTCAGTCTCTGGAAATTTAAATACATCACAGGTAAACGTCTTCTCCACAAATACCGGTTTATAGAAGTTACTGTTTTAGATTCTGAACGAAGTGATGAATGTATTGATTTTACAATGATGTGTGTGTTTTTTTTTTTTGTTTGTGTACAGCATAACTAGTCGAAATATTGCTTCAATTTCAAACTTTGGGGGTAGTTTCCGATGTAAAATTGAATATCTTTGGTGCATTATGAAGGTCAAAAATAAACATTTACCAACAGTTTTCAAAAAAATCGAGAAAAACAAAAATAAAATGACAGAAAAACGAGAATTTTTACGCAAAACCAGTTTTTAATCAAATCGATTTTTTTATATGGTTGTAATTCAAAAACTAATCACTGTAAATACTTGAAAATTTTACCAGTCATTTAGATTGACATTTTCTTTACATGATTTAATTTTCAAAATATTTTGGCCACTGAAATTTCCTATTCTTTTGAGAATTTGTTTTTGAAGTGTCGGTAAAAAAATTTTGAATGACCAAAAAAACTTAAAAATTTAATACAAGGTTCCTTATGAGTTGTTCTCATTGTATCTAAAAAATATTAAAAATCGTTAGTCACAATTTTTTTTTTATCAGCGTTTATAGTTCATATTTTTACGAAATCTGTCGAAAGCGCGAAAATTTGCAAGTAATTTTGAAGTTGAAAAAATCATAAAATTGTTTGAGTTTATAACTAAGGATTCAGAATATAACACTAACTTTTCCATAAGTTTTTCTTCAAGTAGCTATAGAGAAAACTCGAAGCATCATTATAGGAAAAATTTTAAGTGCGTTTGAATTTTAAATTTTTACGAAATAGAGTAACGATAACGATTTGTCCTGAAACGATTTTAAATATTTGTTATTATTCAAAAAGTATAAGTCGTATATACTTGAAAATTTTATCACTTATTAAGATTGGCATTTTCTTTACATGATTTAATTTTCAAATATTTTGACTTTTTTTGAGATATTTATAGACAACTGAAATTTCAATTTTTGTAAAAAATTTTTTTTTTAATGTCGATAAATTTTTTTTGACCCTATCAAAATACTTGAAAATTTAATAAAAAGTTCCTCATAAGTTATTCTTATAATTATTAAAAAATTATAAGAATACATAGGCATAATTTTTTTTTATTAGCATTTGAAGTTCAAATATTGACTTAATACGTAAAAATTAAGGCAATGTTCATATTATCTTAGATAGAAATTCATAAAAGTTTTTCTTTTTAAATCTAAGATTTGAAAATTTAATACAAGGCTCCAATCATATTTTTACAATAGCAGTTTAAAAATAAAAGAAACATATATGCACAATTTGTTTTTAAAAGCATTCAAAGTTTGAATTTTGACAACATACGTAAAAATCACGAAAATTCGCAAATTATTTTAAGCTAAAAATTCATAAAAAATGTTATCTACTTACCCGCTTTTTTTAATTTTAAAATGTTTATACAATTTTTTATTTTTTATTTATGATTATATTTTGTCAATCGTGTATGAAATTGAGGTTTTCCTTAAGTATATTCCCTAATATATATATCAAAATCTCTCAGTGGGATATTCATTTTTTATTTTTAAATACTATACATAATAACGGGCGGGACCCGTTTCGCCCAAATTTATTTTTATGATTTCCGTTTCGCCAAGAGTAGTTTAGACAATTTAAAATTAAGTTGGCAATGATTAATATTTGAGTATCATTTAGCGTTATTTGAACCGAATTGTACTTATAATTATTAAACATTACCATATCTTTGTTTCTTTTACTTTTTAAAAAACACAGCCATTTTAATAAAATTTGTGATATGTTTTTTGTTAAATGGATAAAACTTCAATTAGATACAAAGTGATACATCAATTCGTCAAAAACCTATTATTGTATTCGTATAAGTTCTTTTGTGTTTCCATATTGAAAAATCAACGCCATACCTTTTTCTCGCTTCATCTTCAGTTTCATTACCGATTTTTCCTAAAGTAGGTCTCTTTGATTTTCCCGATACTAAATCAAATATTTCAGCTGCATTTATGATTATCACGTACGTTTGGCCAGCCCCCCCCCCCCCCAAGGGAAAATCTATAAACAAACTATACACATATTTAGCACGTGATTCGCACGAATTCGCACGCCTTATTTGAAAATTCGCACGACCCTCCTTCCACCCGAAAAAAAATTCGTGGGGGGCTGGCAAGACGTCTCGCCGCCCCCATCTCCCCCCGATGGTCCAAATTAACATTTTCGGAATTTTTCTTCTGCAGACATTTAGCACGTGATTCCCACGAATTCGCACGCCTAATTTGAAAATTCACACGACCCTCCTTCCACCCGAAAAAAAAATTCGTGGGGGGGGGGGGCTGACGAGACGATTTTTTTTTTTTCGGGTGGAAAGAGGATCGTGTGAATTTTCAAATTAGGCGTGCGAATTCGAGCGAATCACGTGCTAAATATGTGTATAGTTTGTTTATAGATTTTCCCTTGGGGGGGGGGGGGCTGGCTAAACGTACGTATGATTACCTTAATTTGAAGTTTCCAGATGTCCCAATTTGATGCATCTTTGAGTTTGTTGATCTTATATTGTTCGTTTTCCATATTTAAAAAAACACGTACATGTATACTATCTGCACACTAAGAAACGCACACACACTACGCAGCACTTACTTCGTGAATTATTATTGATGTACACTGTCTGTAGGTCTGTACACAAAAAAACAGGCAATTCGTTAATCAATTATTATTCTACCAACTATTCACGATCTTATTATAAAAACCTTACTACTGGGCCCATAACCTGTTGAAGTACACAGATATACAGAAGTTAAAGGTAAATAATAATAAGATCGGACATAAATAGTATATAGTAATAACTAATAAGTATAATGATACGATGTACAATAGTGTTATGAGGCGTAATATAAATCAAACGACTAACTGTGTATACAAGCTACACAAGACATATTTGCTGTAGTATAAAAATGTAGTCAGCGGCTGCTGAACTACAGTGTGAACATATTACTTATACACTACATGATATAGGGTGTTTTGTTTATAATTCCAACATGCATATTTAAAACTTATAAAAGTAATGAACAAAAAAGATTATCAGATTTGATCGTAGTGCGTATAATGTTACATGACGTGTTAACATATTACATATCACACATTTTATTAAAATGGCTGTGTTTTTAAAAAGTAAAAGAAACAAATTTATTATGCTAATGTTTAATAATAATAAGTACAATACGTACATGAAGTTGGCCCACCCACTTTGGAGTAGCGACTTAAAATCTTCACCAATATTTTGCGAGTTATTTGCGAGAATTTGCGAGTTCACTTTTAGAATTTGCGAGTTAGCCGTTTATGAGCAGCAAGCAAAATAAAAATGGGTGGGCCAAATTCACGGAGCCCACCCATGTTGTCCTAAAACTTTGAAATTGGAATCAAATGATAGCCTCTAATTTGCGAGAATTTGCGAGTCCACTTTCAGAATTTGCGAGTAAGCCGTTTGTGAAATATTGATGGGTGGGTCAAGTTCGCGTAGCCCACCCATGTTGTTCTAAAACTTTGAAATTGGTATCAAATGATAGCCTCTAATTTGCGAGAATTTGCGAGTCCACTTTCAGAATTTGCGAGTCGACCATTTACCCACAAAACCCACTTTTTGACCGTGAACTTGGCCCACTCATGTTGTCCTAAAACATTGAAATTGGTATCAAATGAAAGCCTCTAATTTGCGAGAATTTGCAAGTCCACTTAAATTAAAAAATATTGGTTAATATAAAAAATGTAATTTAATTTAAAATAAATAATTTAATTTAAAAAATATTAGTTGATATGAAAATATAATTTGTTTAAAAAATATTAATTGAATTAAAAAAACTGAGGATAACAAAATATAATCTAACGAAAGAAAATAATAAAGTATAAAAAAAATTCAGTAATATAAAAATATAATGTGGTTTAAAAAATTAGTTGAATAAAAAAAATATTGGTTGATATAAAAATACAATTTAATTAAAAATTAATAATGAAATTAAAAAATATTGATTGATAAAAAAAATATAATTTAAATAAAAAATAATAATTGAATTAAAAAAACCGTGTATAAAAAATATAATCAACTAAAAACATGATGTATTAAATAAATATATCTACCTCAGTTGATAAAAAAATATTAATTGAATAAAAATAATATTGGTTGATATATTAAAGGGAATTTAATTAGGTAATATTAATTGAATTAAAAAATTAAGTTAGTTTATTTGATTAATTTAGTTGTTTTTTATGTTATTTTATATTCAAAATGGCTTTTTTTTATTTTGCTTATTTTGCGTAAAGTATTTTTTTACTTCTATGTTTCATCTTTTTTTTTTTAGATTCTGAACGAAGTGATGAATTTTTAATTAAATTGTATTTTTATATCAACCGATATTTTTTTTATTCAACTAATTTTTTAAACCACATTATATTTTTATATTACTGAATTTTTTTTATACTTTATTATTTTCTTTCGTTAGATTATATTTTGTTATCCTCAGTTTTTTTAATTCAATTAATATTTTTTAAACAAATTATATTTTCATATCAACTAATATTTTTTAAATTAAATTATTTATTTTTAATTAAATTACATTTTTTATATCAACCAATATTTTTTAATTTAAGCGGACTTGCAAATTCTCGCAAATTAGAGGCTTTCGTTTGATACCAATTTCAAAGTTTTAGGACAACATGGGTGGGCCAAGTTCACGGTCAAAAAGTGGGTTTTGTGGGTAAATGGTCGACTCGCAAATTCTGAAAGTGGACTCGCAAATTCTCGCAAATTAGAGGCTATCATTTGATACCAATTTCAAAGTTTTAGAACAACATGGGTGGGCTACGCGAACTTGACCCACCCATCAATATTTCACAAACGGCTTACTCGCAAATTCTGAAAGTGGACTCGCAAATTCTCGCAAATTAAAGGCTTTCGTTTGATACCAATTTCAAAGTTTTAGGACAACATGGGTGGGCCAAGTTCACGGTCAAAAAGTGGGTTTTGTGGGTAAATGGTCGACTCGCAAATTCTGAAAGTGGACTCGCAAATTCTCGCAAATTATAGGCTATCATTTGATTCCAATTTCAAAGTTTTAGGACAACATGGGTGGGCTCCGTGAATTTGGCCCACCCATTTTTATTTTGCTTGCTGCTCATAAACGGCTAACTCGCAAATTCTAAAAGTGAACTCGCAAATTCTCGCAAATAACTCGCAAAATATTGGTGAAGAATTTAAGTCGCTACTCCAAAGTGGGTGGGCCAACTTCACGTACGTAAGTACAATTTCGGTTCAAATAACGCTAAATGATACTCAAATATTATAATCATTGCCAACTTAATTTTAAATTGGTCTAAACTACTCTGGGCGAAACGGAAATCATATAAAAATAAAATTTGGGCGAAACGGGTCCCGCCCAATATAAACAAATATTTTTAATATACTATTATTAAATATGTACAAGTCCACAGCAACGGTCGTACAAATTTTGAATATCGGGCAGTATCCATCTTTTATTTTAAATCTGTAAACTTATTACTAATAAGATTGTGTATCTGCAGTATTATGATTATAATTATTAATTAGTCAGCACCCTTTCACTAATGTTGCTTTGGATAGCTACGACATGTAATATCATATGGTTATATGTTTCAGTAGATTTGTGTTATTTTCAATTTAATTTAAATACCTACGTATTTTTATTTTGCAATATTATGAAAAATCAAACTAATATTATTAGGTATGAATTCATTTTATAGCAAATGATTCAGCAATTTTTTTTAATTTAGTTATCTACCGCTGCGTTAGTGAACAAAAGGTCAATGAATAATATAAATATATATAGGTACATACAATAGGTATATACAATAGGTACATACAATAGGTATGACAAACTATTAAAAATGAATAGGAATTATGTATTATTATTGTGCCAAAAATCATTTAACTGTAGGACAAAACACAGCGTTGATCAATGGTTATGAAATTTTAGGAAAAAAATGAAGTGCCCATTAATGTATATTATTTTTTTTATAATTCCTGTGAATTCAGATATTAATAAACGTTTGTTTTTACCACAATTGCCAGTTGTAAGTATCTTCTTATTTGTGTCGATATTTCGACCATCCCAAAATAATAACATTTTTACACCAAATCTATAAATTCATTGCTTTAAATATTTAGAATTTTATAATTTCATAAGGGCAATTATCGATTCAAATTGTTAGGAATTATAAGATCTTCTAATTATTCAAAGGAAAAAATTAAATTTGATTTATATTTAAGCAAAAAATCTGTCAACACCACAGAAATCAAAGGAAACATAAATTGTACTGTTCCATTCGATGATTCTCTTAATGTAAGTTCAGTCATTATTTTTACTAAAACTTAAATTTTCTATTTTTGGAAATTTAGTTTTTATGGTTTTGAATTAAATGCAATTTATTTAGAACGATTAATTGAAGTTTTATCCCTTTAACAAAAATAATTTTAATTCCTATTTTATCAACATCTGATTAGGATTTTGGACAATGTAGATAAATAATTTTTTTTTTTTGTTCAAGTTGGAATTCAATCTGGCCATAAAAGACTCTATTGGTGGCTGGAAGAATAATGCTCATGTATACAAAGCACCCAGAGCTTGTTCGTCATTTAAAATGATCTTAGGAGATGCATGGACTTCATTCATAAATAGTATGGGAGTTTCCAACGCAACTTGTCCTTTTCCCCCGGTATGAAAGTTCTATATACATTTTAATATTTTTATTAGAATATTACAACGTGATTACATAGCTAGTATATATTACAGAGCACTTATAGGTATTTTAATATCAACTTATTTTTGATTATGCAATATTGTATTATTATTCCCAGTTTGCAATAAAAAAAAATTTGTATGTTTCCAGGGTTTTTATAAAGGTACTGGCGTGGATACTGATCCAATATAATGCCAATTTTCCTAAGACATTTTTTTATGGAACATACCAATTTCGTGTTTCTTACACCAAGAACAATGAAGTATATGGTAGTTTAATTGTAGTTTTGGAGGTAAAACGGCCATGGGAAACTAACAATTAATAATTAAATTACAATAAAACAGTAACAAACTTATTTAATTTTACTCATGTTCGAGCATAATATTAACAGAAATATTTTTGTGAATAAATTTATTTTTTTTCTCATTATATATGTATACTATTTATTTTCGATTTATTTAATACAATGCTAAAAGTGATTTATGAAGTTTTTTATTTAATTTTGTAAATAATCAAATCAATTATTAAGTATGATTTCTTTTTAAACAACTGATAAAAATCATGTTTACTTATTTTTTCTCATTTATTAGACATAATATGGTTGTTTTATTTTGATACAAACACATAAAATGAAATATGTTTTATATAAACGTAATATATTGCATTTTCCTGTTAATTATAAACTATTATTTATATAATATAATATGTATAAATGCATAATCTGTATCATCTGGTTACTATAAATATATTTACTCATTACACAATCCACAGCATATTATACATGTACAAATTTTTTATCAATTTAACCTACATATCAACCTCACATATCAAATTTTGGTTCCTCTGGCCTGTACTATTGTCTTTGCAGACCCTATAAAAATTCCAATAATATACGACCCCACAGGTTTTACTTTACATAAAAAATAATACGCGTATTTTAATTCATAGGTATATTACTTTCAAGTGATCATCGCTTTTTTTACATTAACAATGATTTTTTATTTTATAATTAAATTATGAATGAAAAATATCTATTACTAATATTTTTGGTTTAATTGAAAGGGGAATTACCCGTTTCCGCCAAAATTTGTTAAATGACCGATTCCGCCATCGCCCGTTTCCGCCAATTTAAAAAAAGGTTCGATTCCCGTTTCCGCCAATTTACCTGCTATTCACTTATTCATAATTAATATATTTATATTAAAATATTATGACTTTTTAATTATTTCAATTACTGTATTTCTTAAAATTAGGTTTGACAAAATATCAAAATATTATGTATTTATTATTTGATTTATTAGTTATTTATGTATTTTTCAATATTTAATGTTATCAATTATCATATTATAAACCATGTACCTACAATCATTTCTAGTTAAAACTTAAATACACCTTAAAATAATAGGAATAGTACTCCAATGAATACGGAATATATTATAATAATTTTATCGGGGATCGTTCGTTTGTATCTAACATTGCCTTGTACTGTATCATATGAACGTAGTTTCAGTCAACTCAAATTAATTAAAACATATTTTTACCAAAAATATGGAATATATTACAATAATTTTACCATAGCAGGTAAATTGACGGAAACGGGAATCGAACCTTTTTTTAAATTGGCGGAAACGGGCGATGGCGGAATCGGTCATTTCAAATTTTGGCGGAAACGGTACATGCCCATTGAAAGAAAATACTTAACGGATTTAAAAATTATCATTTTCTTTCTCATCCTTGTATTTATTTAATACAATATTATTTGATATAAAGCGAGTAAGATACATGTTTTTATATTATGGCGCGTGGACATTAAGGAAATTAAATTAATAAAATGTAATAATATTGTGTATCTGTTTTATTATTATAATTATTAATTAGTCAGCACCCTTTCACTAATGTTGCTTTGGATAGCTACGACATGTAATATCATATGGTTATATGCAGGGCCGGCTTTAGATACGATCGACGTGTGCGACGGCATACGGGCGCCAAAATCAAGCGGCCACGCGGTTGCCTATTTATATATTTAAAAACAGGGCGAAAGGCGCCCAAATAATACTTGCTCTGGGCGCTGAAAAAGCTAGAGCCGGCCCTGGTTATATGTTTCGGCAGAATCGTGTTATTTTCAATTTGATATGAAATATGTATTTTCATTTTGCAATATTATAAAAAATCAAATGAATTATTAGGTATGAATTCATTTTATGACAACTGATGGAAATCATGTTGGATACTTTTTTTCTCTTTAGATATCTTCTGAAACGATAATGAAAACAAGGTCAATGAATAATATAAATACACACATACAATAGGTATGGCAAACTATTAAAATTAATAGTGATTAATGTATATTATTGTGCCAAAAATCATTTGACTGTATATAGTATATACTATATAGGCCAAAGTACAGCGTTTGTGCTAGTATAGTTATAATATTTCAAACCAAAAATGAAGTGTTTATTATTTCTGATTACTTTTGTGATTTCTGTCAATTCAGAAATTAATAAACATTTGATTTTACCACAAGTACCATTTGTAAGTATCTTATTATTTGTGTCGATATTGTGACCATCCCAAAGTAATAACAATTTTATACCAAACCTATAAATTCATTGCTTTAATTATTTAGAATTTTATAATTTCATAAGGGCAATTATCGATTCAAATTGTTAGGAATTATAAGATCTTCTAATTATTCAAAGGAAAAAATTAAATTTGATTTATATTTAAGCAAAAAGTCTGTCAACACCACAGAAATCAAAGGAAACACACATTTTACTGTTCCATTCGATGATTCTCATAATGTAAATTCAGTCATTATTTTTATTAAAACTTAAATTGTCTATTTTTGGAAATTTAGTTTTTATGGGTTTGAATTAAATGCAATTTATTTAGAACGATTAATTGAAGTTTGTTTTATCCATTTAACAAAATTAATTATATAGTTACTATTTTATCAACATCTGATTAGGACTTTGGTCAAAATAAACTTCTTTTCTTTTAAGTTGGAATTCAATCTGGCCATAAAAGACTCTATTGGAGGCTGGAAGGAGGATACTCATATATACAAAGCACCCAGAGCTTGTTCGTCACTTAAAATGTTGTTTGGAGATTCTTGGGTTCCAATAATGAGTGGTACTGGAGTTTCCAACGCAACTTGTCCTATTTCCCCGGTAAGAAATTCCTATATAAATTTTGATATTTTTATAACATAGAATATTATAACATGATTTCATAGCTAGTATATATTGCAGAGCACTTATAGATATTTGAATATCAACTTATTTTTTATTATGTAATATTGTATTATTATTCACAGTTTGCAATAGAAAACAGATTTGTATATTTCCAGAGTTTTTATAAAGGTACTGGCGTAGATACTGATCTTTCCCATAATTCCGATTTTCCTAAGACATTTTTTTTATGAAACATACCAATTTTGTGTTTCTTATACCAAGAACAATGAAGTATATGGCTATTTTATTATAGTTTTAGTCTCTAGAGGTAAAACGGCCATGGGAAACTAACATTTAATAATTTAATTACCTACAATAAAACAGTAACAATACTGTCATATATTTTTATATAATTTTATAATATATTATTTATTGTTCATGCACATTAATAGAAATTTGTCTTATCATTAAATTTATTTACTTTTATTAATACACATGAATACATTTTTTTTTATACACCACTTAAGTGATTAATAAAGTTTTATTTACTGAACGTTCTAAATTTTGTAATAATCTAATCAATTATTAGGTATGATTTCTTCTTAAGACAATCAATGTAAATCATGTTTACTTATTTTGTTCGTTAATTAAACATATGTTTGTTTTCTTTTGATACAGCGATACAAATAAATGACATTAAATATTTTTAAACAAATTTGTCATTCAAAGTATATTGGTCATGCTTGAAACAGGTATCCGAACCTAATATATTGCATTTTCCTGTTAACTATAAATTATAATTTATATAATATATGTATTATGTATAATCTGTATCATCTGGTTACTATAAATATATTTACTCATTGCACAGTGCACAGCATATTAAACATGTACAACAATTTTATCAATCTAAGCTACGTACCAACCTCACATATCAAATATTGGTTTCTGTGGCCTGTACTGTTGTCTTTTTAGACCCTAAAAAAATTCAAATAAAATACGGGTGAATTTACACGAAACACGATAACAAAAAGGTACCTAAATTCCTACACTGCGTTTGTTATTTTTATAAATATAATACACATAATATCATATACAATTTATAAGTTATCAATCTAATATTAGTTATATCTTTTGGCGTACATTTTAATGTAGTAATAATAATTCATAATTGTAGTGACGCTTCCGATTGACTTTTTTTTCTAATGAATTATTTTTTTTTTTTTAGGTAATTATTTAACCATCGTGTTTTAGTTGTTTAGGAGATCTCTGCACCAAAAGTGTAGTCCTAACAGTAAAAATGTAAAAAGCTTAAATAACACAAATTAAAGTAATAAAAAAAAATTTTTCACAATACTTGATTTTTTTATTGATTATTGATCATTGATTATTTATTCGAGTAATATCAAGGTAATTAATAATTATGAGTTTGTTAAAAGTAATATTTTAATTAAGCAGATTAAAATAAAATATCTAAAAAAAATATATGGCATATTTGTTTAACATTGATAGGAAATGTCAACATTCCCTAAGAACTATTATCATTTTTTAAATATCAACATTTACCGTAACATACTCACTATATTTATTTATTAAGTATTAAACGGGCAAGGCCCTGTTACAATAAACAATAATATTACAATTAATATGATAATGTATAACAAGAAGAATAGCTTTGATAATGATAATAACAATAATAATAAGTAGTATTAATAGTAAGCATAGGCATATAAGTAAAATGTCTATGGAAATTGGTTGAGATAAAAGACAATGAATAAAAATTATAAAAATAACATAGTGTGTTTACTCGTAAGCGTTAAGAGTTAAATAATTACAATATGATTTAAATGAGTCAAAATTTGGTGAGCTGAACATATCAATTTTAAATGTGTTAACAGTTTTCATTAATCTATTACAGAGAGTATTATTTGCATAAATAGTAACTTGTAGGCTTAAACGAAAAGTGTTAGTCGATCGCGTGTTAAAAGTGGGAGTATAGAAGGTTAAACGACTTAAAAAATCGGGACAGTCCAATTACCATTCAAAAGCTTATAAAGGAAACATTAGTCAAGACTTATACGTCTGTATTCCAAAGTCTGGAGGTTTAATAAAGATAGGATTGGATTGTATGTTGTGTGAGATTCTCTATAGGTATGGAACACTTAAATGAAATAAAGCGTAAGAATTTGTGTTGTACTTTTTCCAATCTTGTTTTTTTGCCTGTCTGGTAGGGAGACCATACAATAGAACCATATTCACAGATGGGACGTATTAACGAACAGTAAATTGATTTTAGAGTAAATTTATCAGTAAAATCTGAACAACTGCGATTAATAAAACCTAATAATTGATGTGATTTGTTAATAAAATAATAATCATGTGAATGTGACAATCAAATTTTAGCTTTGGGTCAAATAATATACCTAGGTCTTTAATGCTGATTATCAGTTACCAGTATATAGAAGTATATTACCAGTTATCAATACCTATATAGTATAGGTATAACCGTAATGCAGACCGTAATTTTCTACGGTTTTCTTATAAAACATACTTTACTCGTTTAAAGAATATTAGTTACTGAATGGTTTTATTTAAAAAAAAAACACCTATGAAAAAAATTGTATGGGAGATTCATATTTGAGTCCGTAAGAAGTCTAATTTTTTATATCTGTAAAACTTCGTAAAATATTTTATGTTTAATCATGCCCGTGTTTTTACCTTTTTCAAGGGTTATTTTTAGGACTTAAAATTTAAAAGATATAAAATCGGGCTTCTTACGTAACCAGACATGAATCTCCTCTACAATTTTGTTCATAAGTGTTTTTACAATAAAACCACTCAATAACCCATATTCTTTGAACGCGCAAGTGTATTTTCAAAGAAAATTTTTAGCGTACATATTTTGATAAGATGTCCTCTTAAACAGTGTGTTTAAGTGACTTAAACAGTAAAATAAAATGTGGCAAATTTCAAACTGTTTATATACAATATTAAATTATAAACGATAAAAGTAGGTAGATGAAAGTTGGTTCATCAACAGTGATCACTTGATACAATAATCACATTTGGGAAAAAACCCATATTAAAGTAATAATAATCTACTGGCCAGTTTTGACTGTGATGTGTGTGTTTATTTGAGTAAGTACCTACTTTAGAATCGATCGGTGTATACGAAAAAACACGCAAATATGATTTCAAATAATATGTAAGCAAGTTATTAGCTATTTTAATACATTTAAAGACAATACAATATTTACATGATTCTACTGCAGGCAAACACAACAACATTAAATATAATTATTACTAAGGGCTAAGGCTGAGGACTTCAATTTTTTAATGTCTGTCTAGGTAGTTTGTAAGCATTACACAAGTGAGATATTACGTTTCATTATACTACAGATTTTAGGTTTTTCACATATTCAATTACTATTATAAAACATTCAAAAAATACAGAAAATGTTCAATACGCACAGTTGATGTCACATGAGTTTGAACCAACGAAATAAGTTTTGGTAAAACTTCCACTATGTCTGTATAAAATTACCTATTTAACTATCACCAGATCGTAGATAAATCTGACCATTCGGGCCGAGAACACCACACTGTGATATTAAACGCAACGTGTGTAGAATATTATCTTTAGTTCCGTCAACATTTTGTTCCGAGTGAAGGGAGAAGGATAATTAATGCAACGAAACATAGACTAAGTTTTAGCAATAATAAACTCAAGCTATGAAATTCCTTGACGAAATGCATCAGTGCATTTTTAATTACTTGAAGTCCTCTGCTCTATTACAGTTTCATTGCAATGTTTTGTAATTTTATGAATCACATGGCCTTTTAAACTCTGCGAAAAAACAGCCATTGACTACATTGTTTTTTGTATAAAAAAAATGATTAAGGAAAATTAATACTCATGGAAAGTTCAATATCCAGGCCTTGTGCAATATAAACACCCTGAAAATATAATAAACAATGTTTATTTTTTTTGGACATTGTAGAATACAAACCATTAATAGATTATGCATAATAACGAGTAATTGAAAATATAATTACTTATGCATATAAACATAAAATGACATAAAATAATGTTATGAGCATGTGGGTATCGCTCCGCTTTACATAAACATACTGCTTAAAATTCTAATTTCATCCAAACTTGAACTTAAAGAACCTAAAAAAATGGACTAATCTATATTCGTAGAAAAAAATTTTAAGTTAAAAAAACTGTTAACAGTTGGTTAAAAATCCATTAGTCAATTCGAAAATCCTCAAGGTCTTGTGGCGAATCCTATCAGCTGCACTCCGTACGAAGATATAACTAGAATTTCATCTAAATAAAGATCAATATTGCTGAGCTGAAATTTTTTTAACCTGACTTTTATGATATTCACAGCAGGGCACCGTAGCTATATTATTTAGTCCAAAAAAAGCACCGCGGAAAAAAAGTTTGAGAACCACTAATCTAGATATTTCCCAAAACTGCCTAAGGCCTACCTATATTCATATTATCTTTGAGAACAACATACAATTTTAAATTAATTATTTATTATACTAAATAATAGGTATGTACATTGTGCATATAATTCATTAAAAATAAAAATAAATTATTTGTAGGAAAAAATACGACATATATCTCAACAAATCGGAGAAGCGTTAGGACCTGACACCCAATCAATCTCCAACATCCTTCAGTTTATAAAAGAAACTCAGCTATACAATCTAATTTAAGCCCTTAATTCCACAATGTAGATATAATATTGTAATTGTTAACTAATTTTAAATTACTGTAAATTTGTAAACTAATGGCCACAGAAGCCGATGTTTTATTAAGATCAATAAAAAAAAAAAATTATTTGTTGGAGAGAAGATATTTGATTTAATAATAATAATAAATTACTATTACATTTAAGCTAAGAAAATCGTTTATCGAAATGTTATTCCTTAAGTTTCCTTTGATTTCTGTGGTGTGGGCAGATTTTTTTACTTATGTAATAATTAAAAATAATTTTATTATTCGACTGGACTGAAGTACAACGCATAGCTCCTAGATAATTTAATCGGGATTCTCCCTGTAAAAAAACATAAGATCGTGTTTCGTGATATCAAATATTTTAGTTTAAATGAATATAAAGTATTTGTTACAATAAGATGGTTGCTATATTGACACATAGAATTAATTACTTAAAAAAATAGTAATAGTGGAAGAAACAAACGTTTACCTGTGTCCGAATCGATAAAAAATATAAAAACAATAATAATGATTAGTAAACCCTTCATCTTTGGTCTAAAATATCTTGACCACATATAAGTGTCAAGTATCAACCCAATTTTTTGTTCAACTGTTATTCAGGTCAATCATATGATTTTTGATACATTTATAATATATATATCTTGTTTTGATTTGTTACATAATAATGTGCATGTATATTATTATATTATTATTATTTATTGACCTCGCATTCAGTATTGTTGCTGAAGATACTATCAAAATGTTATGATAACAATAACTAATATATATGAACAGATAATAATAGGCATTATGCATTAAGGTACAATGTTTATTGTTATTGACGGTAACAATAAAATATGATTTCAATTATTTAAAAAATAATCATGATTATTATTATGATTAGTATGATTCAACTTTTTAACAATTCGTGTTAACTAATATTTATCATGAATCTTATATTACCAAATATTTTCGTTGACCACTACATCATATTAATTTTTGTCAGATACCTATGAATGATATGATATTAGTTTATAAGTACCTACGATTACAATATTGATGACAGATATTAAAGTACTTATAAACATATAGGTATAGATACTGATATTATTATTGAATTTGGAATTTATTCATTTAAATAAAATACATACATTTGGTATAGAATATTATACGTCAGTTCAACTTCTTTTTTTCAAATGTTCTATAATACTATTACTGAACTCATATTATCAAAAATAATACAAATTGTAATTGTATAAAATTTATCGTCATTATTTATAAGTTGGTCATATCTTTTTCAATTCCATTTCGATAATTTTTTCTAATATAATAATAATTTGGTTTTTGAAAGTAAAAGACAACTCTTTGACAATTCTAGCTTAGTAACGCCTATATGATTATTAGTATTCTTTAATGCATTAATGCAAAACCAACAATATTCGGCCATCAAAAATATATTGATTAAATGCAATTTTTTTTATTATTATTATTATTTTTCTATGCGTGCCCAAAATAACTTGTTAAGCAAAAAACAAAAGGTTTCTAAAGGGACCTCGAAATTCATTTTTCAAATATTTTGTATCCCTTTGGAAACTATTTGACGAACCCTGTTTTAATGTGATTTCATCAATGTATAAACGAACACATCTTTATAAAACCAATACCTAAATTAATCAGCCACTCCCCCCCTCCCCGAAGAAAAATCCAGGCTACGCCACTGCTGTAGTATCTATATCCGTCTATATATTGATCCCCTTGATCCCCCCCCCCCATCCGTAAATATGTCACTAAAGCCAACTGTGAGTATATATTTTAATACCATACTTTATCTAAAGTTCTCAACTATATGTTTACAATCCTCGAGAAAGGATTACTAACGATGCTAATACCTTTATAAGTATTTCCAATATATTTACATATGTTAGGAAAACTATTAAAACCCCTCTCTCCAAAACTTAGATTCAATCTCAGCCTATTGGTTCGAGTACATAATATAATATCAATCTACACACCTTATAAATATCATGACTTTATCGGCTGGTTATTTTATTCATAAAACGACTCATCAGGTAGGTATATTATGCGTTTTATACACACACACACACACATAAGTATACAGTATGATGTTATGATAAAGGCGGTTTACAATGGATATTTTATTATTATAATACATATTGTAAAATCGTATCAAACGGGTGTGCGTCGGGCGAATAAACGGCAATAACAACACGACGCGAACTGTGTATAATACTTTAATATAATATAAAATCATAATATAACAAAAATATAATGTACCTACGCGCGGTAATAACCCACGGTACCTATATAATAATGGTATAATAATTGTGAGGATTCGGCTCAGCCGGGTGCTGCTGCCCGAGTCGTGGGATGATGGGTGTGCGGTGGGTTGTGTGCGCCGTGCCGAAGTGGTGTGATATTATTATGTTATATTATTGTCGAGTTTTCGAGTGAGAAAAACGCGTATGTGTAACACTCGCGTCGTTATTATGATAATGACACGCGAGAGACTTACCTTTGAAGCGTATAATGACATTATGTACGTATGTGTATACATGATGTGAGGTTATAATACAAGAACCTATATATACGCCGAAAATTCGGAATGACTCGACAGCAGTCTTTCTCCGCCAGCAACAACAGCAGCTTCGGTAAAGGAGGCTGCGGTGGCAGAAGTTATTTCCTTTATTGAAACCTACACCATAACGTGCACATATATATATATTATACGATACGCGGGCGGTACAATAATAATATTCATCATATTCGCATACACAACATATACAGGGTGATCGATTCGTCAACCAATGATTCACTCTCATTTTTACATGAATAGGTGGTGAATTTGTTCAGATTATGATTTTTGAAATATTTTAATACACTCAAAGACCATATTAATATCATTGATTAAAATTTCTTAAATTTTTCTTTTAACTTGAGGAATGTCCTGCGGAGATAAAAACTACCGTTTTTCGAATTATAAGACCTCTTTCCTATACACCGCAAAGCATAGAGTGGAGGATTTTTCGAACTAGTAAACCTTCTCAGTTCTCTGTCAATGCTTATGTTAAAAATAATTAATACTCTAACAGTCGCTTAAATGAATTTACAAAAATATAATATCATGTAATAACATTGGACCGAGATTATATCAATGGTAATTGAACGTTAATAAATTATAATTATCGTGAGCCAATTATTATCCAGTGTACCTACACAGAGTTAACTAACTAAAAAACTACTCGTTCGTTTTTTGATTCTGATACGTTGAAATTTTCAGACAAACTATTCACTTAATAATTTACACTCTAAATAAAGAGCGGTAAGGAGATTTTAACGATATTATCAATATAGTAAAAACCGATAATTGCAATTTCACAGGATATTACTTAAATAGTATAAATTAGCATACATGAGTTATAATTAGGTATAGTAATATAGTATAATAATATGGTATGTTTGAAAATTTGAAAATTCATATTTAAAATATATTATTAAAAGGGAAAAGGGAGTGTACGTCTTGCAAGGTGAATCGCCCTGTATACGACGTGGTCTCCAGATATTCTCCAGAGAACCGATTCGATGTGGCCTGCTCGCGGAACTTCACGATTTCGAGATAATATCGATCACACTGGCCGTCTCTGTGTATAAAATATTAATAATAATATATAAAGTAATCTGCATGTCGATGGACCGGAACGGTAACCGCCCCAGACACAATGCGCGGTCCTCCGAGTCGGTCTACCGCTCGCGTTTCGCCGTACAATAATCGTCGATTAAACTGTATTATATCTGCATTATATTATTGTTATTATTGTTGTTATTGTTGTTATATAGTCGACGGCCATCATTGTGTCTGGCCCGTCAGCGTAAGTCGCTCGAAGAAGTATTTTTTTGTCATCCTCTTCTACCGTGTCCGCGCGTGTGGCCTGCGATGTGTCGTCTGTGCTCGTCCAAAAGCAGTTTTTTTTTATTATTTTACCACCACCACATTATTATAATGTACATGTCGACAATTTTTTTTTGTCGTTTCCGCATTTAGATAGCCCAAATACATATATACCTATTGTTAAAACCAAAAATAAATGTTTATATGCGTTAAAATTTACGACGAAAATCATTTAAACAACCGATTAAATTTCTATACTACGATAACAATAATTAATGTCAACTGGTCAAAATTGTTGTCAAAATTCAAAACGCGTCCAGAATAATGAACGATAGAGAAAAGCGGAAAACTATCAATCAGTTGAGATACTCATTAGTATTAGCCATTATATATATGGTAGGTTAGATACTTGCCTGATCTATAACAACACAATAAAAAAATATTTAAAAAAAATATGAAAACTAAAGTAAACACTACTTATCAGTTATCATAAAAAAGAGGTTTCGCGAAGATAAGAAATAAAAAGTCGCACTAGAAATAAATATTATATATTTGAAATTTTGTCAATACCAGCTTAATAGTAAGTACATATTATAGATTTTAAACATATTATAACATTGTCTATTTTCAAAGATAGCTAATAAATAATTAAAACCAAAACCTGAAAAGTGTTTTTAAATTATTTTATTTTTCGTTAAAACGATTTGTAATAATTTAAAAACTGAAGTAGATATATAGTTATTTAATAAGACTAATAAGTTTATTAAGTACAGCAAAAAAGTTTGTATCATAATTAAATTTTATTGACTATCTATATTGTCAATATATAAAACATAGTCTTTGCTTGAAAAAAAAACATCTTATTTCAAGATCCGTTACTCCAGGCACTCCAGCATTCCATGCTCTAAATTTTTGTACCAAAATTTCGTGAGATTATATAATCATTTTGTAACCACGATAAATCACTGATAAAAAAAAAAATCAGAACTTGGTGTGTTGTAATGACAGGCCTCTAATTTAAAATCAAAATTCAGGTATATAAAAATATAAAATATAATTATATATATATATATATATATATAATAATAAATATTAAATATATATATTCATACATTTAAAGTTAAAAAGCAAAACTTAAACGTTGAATAAAAAATTCCTTATTTGGAATTTATTATATACAGACATATTATGATTATTTGAAATAAATACATAAATCTATATGCGGTGTGTGAGTGTACATGTTACAAGTACGAGTGGTACAGTCAAACATCCACATTGGGTCATAATAATCGGAATATTATTTTCACATTGTCCGAAAGGGACGAATTCCAAAGGTTCAGGATAACTGCAGGGTTAAGGTCGTCGTATTATTATATGCGTTACATTCAGTATCTAATCCCTGTGGGCTCTATAACAGGGCTAATGGCACATATTGTATTATATTTATATATATGTATGCCCATCAATAACACGTCGAAGAATAATAGTCACGAACAAAATCGACTTCTCACTATTTTTTTTCCACACAATAATCAAAGATTTATTCGGTTAACGATTTACTCAATATTAAAGGAATCCGGTCAAATCTCTATATAATAATGGTTTTACAGCTATATACTATTATTGGCCACTACCGCAGCAGCACGTTGACATGTGTTGTCCGAATCAAAATGACTTATGGATATAAAATAATATATTATTATACATTATGGACGGTTAGATATTGATTACAGTTTTATCCGACCGCACCTACTTCCGAAGCAATCGAAATAATTACGAATATACGCTCTAGTCCTTTCAATATTTGAATGTAGTTTTTTAGATGCATATAGCCTTCTCAGTTTACATATTCATTATGCATATTTAATATTATCAACTAATTTTTTACAAACCTGATCAAATATAAGACGTAAAAATTACAGTTGTTACGAATCAAAATACATTCCCACGTGAATCTGAACGTCTTTGCGACAAATGATCATAGTATAATATTTGAATTTTAAAATAAATATGTTATGAATAAATTATTATATAAACAAATTTAAAATTGAGTCGTCCCCATCTTTAATAATTTAAATAGACTGTTACACTGAGCATTATGTATCTGTTTTCACGATAATACTGACGACAAAAAAAAATACACGATTAGTGGGACAAAAAATTGATATCTATTTGGGTCAATAGTAATATTGCAAAATAGATTTCGTAAATAGTCTATATGCATAATTTTTTTAATGTATTGCGATAGAAAGTGTTTAAATTATATAAATATAAATCGGTTAAATCTGATTGGATTACTAAACTTTAATCGATACAATATTATATTCCACGATTCTTTATTAATTCTTCGACTAAGTTTCTATTACATTATACTCCTTACATAATATTTAAAATATTATTAAACGTATTCATTAATAAGCAATCGATATTTGATTAAATAATAATTCGTGCACTGTGTGTACCTATATACCTTTGTCAAAAGCATATTTCTGATTAATATTCATGTTGGATTTAATAAGAAAATATAATAATTTATACCACACAAACAATGCCTATACAATTCTATTTAAAGGTCACTATTACATAATTGTTGAAGACATTTTAAGTGTTCCTCTCGAGTGACTTCCTAACGATTGCAAAAACCTTTTTTTTTGTAAATTATTAAGATAAATATTTTGAGTTATTAAAATGTATAATACCGATTAACGAGTCGTGACGTATACTTTACACAGATAATGTTTCTTAAAAATGATTTTTTATAACAATAAGATCGATATAATGTAGCATCTACTTATTGTACTCAGTTTACAAAATTTTACAAAATATAAAATATCGATGATATAAATTATTGTTCGCAATAATATTAAAATCATCACAGTCTCCAATGTCCCCATGCCTTCCAAAACTATGGGCTATGATCGCATGAATTCATGACCAATAAAATAATCATTGGTACACGAAATCAAATAACTCGGAAACTATATATAGGAATTCTTTTAAATTTCGATTTGAAATATTTGAATACGTTTTAAAAAAAAATGATCATCTATTCAACGATTTACAGGAAAAAAGGTAAAATGATGTTGCGCTTCTTAGTAAATTAGGTACCTGTGTATATTGTTTTATGAGTTCAGGTAATTTTGGAAAGGCGCGACATCTATATAACATATCGAATTGTATACACAATGACTTAGTTTGAACCTCTTAAAGATCACAATAATGTATTTAGCAACAGTGAAACAGTAAACGCTTTTAGTATAAATCTAAGTGTATAATAATATTTGTCTAAATACACCCATTGTACGTTGTGAATCGAAACGAAATCTTTCAAGAAAAATGTACCATTGTAGTTGTATCAAATTCTCATTTTAGATTTCACACAAAAACCTATTCATGGATAATTGTTTTTTTTTCTTCTAACTTTTTTGCTAAAGAACACTGCTGCGCCTCGTGATCGATCGTTATTTTATCGTTCTGTGTGTGGTTAACGGTGGTTTATTTGACAAAATATCTTTGAAATTTAAGTTGAGTTTATTTTTTCCGTTATTTATATAGAGTTTTTTTCTGCGGACAAAAAAAAATAATCAAGCAGAAAAAAAGTGTCGTTATACTTTTCGTTTTGTTATATTGAAGTTTTTCATTTGTTCGTTCGTGTGCGAGAGTCACTCCATATAATATAAATCGTTTTTATGTCAATTATTCGACCTGCGCCAATTTAATCTGATCCCACCGAATTCGGATGTGCGTGGACACGAAAAATCGTTATATAGAATTAATGTGCGTTTCGATAAGAAAAAAAACTCTACCGATACAGGGCGGGCGTTGAATTAAAAAAAAAATAGAAGAATTTATCGCGAGTTAAAAAAAAAAAAGGGCATTTTATAAAATGATTTTGTCAATTCGCCGAACCGAACACGATTTATGCACACACATTTCGTTCCGGTTTAATAAATATATACGAGAACACAACATGAATTTATTTAAATCACATCATATTGCTACCACCATGAGTACAATGGGTAAACACATGTAAAATGTGATAATATTTAACGTGACCGCATTTCAAGGTCCGATAGGTGCGAAGTGATGATTGGGTCTCTTTTGGTAGAATTTTAAACAGTGATAATTGAAAAATTTCAGTTTAATCTTTTATTCTATTATAAATTATAATCAGTAGCCGCATGACATATACATTTATGTACCGATGTATTTGCACGGAGTGTGGATATCTCTCTTTTATTAAATACAGTAAAACCTCTACCAATGGACACCTCTCAATAGTCCCAATAGTAGACACTTTTAAATTCCCCGACAAAAATGTAGGTATGCAAATAATATGAGTTATAATCTATTAATAGTGGATCTTCCTAATAATGGACGTGGACAATAAGAACGGTACCAAAGTTAAAAATTACCCCCCCATGAATGGACACAATACACGAACAAAGAGCAGAAAAAATGTACACAAAAAAGGTTACAGATATTTTTAATCGTACATAAATTATATTTTTATGCACACTTTTAAATACAAAAATATTGTGTATAATATAATAAATAATAAATTGGTATGTACCAATTTCAATGAATGTATATTATGTAAATATATAACCAGCTCTTTATAGCGTCTCCCTATAGCAGACATTTAGTAATTTCTCGCAAATATCCACTATATATAGAGATTAAACTGTAATAATTAGGGCTCGGTTGTTGTTGCATTTGCAATTTTTTTTCTATTGTTCGGATTCGTTGCTAAGTAAGTTATAAATTTGTTTCAAACGAGTACCAATTAATATATAAAAATTTTAAGTGCAACTTTATGCAATTTTTGACCTTTTTTCAATTTTATTGCAATTTTGTTTATTGTCATCATTTTCAGTACAATTTTATATATTTTTTATGTTTTCACTTTTTTTTGTTAGATTATACAGTGCAATAATTTTCAAGGTAAGGTAAGGTTTTTTTTAAAAAAACAAATCAAAAATATTTTAAATAAAAAGTTTTAAATTTTGATAAAATTATTTGTAAATTTCAGAAGAAATAAGAAGACCGCACAATTTACCAGATTTTTAATGACAATACTGACGAGAATTTGAATTTGAATCTTTATTATTATCTAATCGTTTAAAACCTATCTAATAAAACTTTATAATATAACTTAATAAAATTACTCAATCCATTTCATAATATATTTTAATTTATTATCATATTACCTATATTGTGTGTTTTACCAACATATGAGACCCATAGACGGTTTTCCACGGCGGAAAACTGCCGCGATGACGACGGTCGTAATTTTCTCACAACGATCGCCTGATCGATTTGACGTGGAAGATGATGATTTCCAAACGATAATAAATTTATGTGTAATTTCGATTACTCAAACGTCCAAAAATTGAATTTTCAATGGGTCAATCAGTTATATGTATTAACAATTTTCTATAACTCGATTTTTGTTTTTTTTTTTATGTTTGCCCCCGATCGGTCCCAAGTTATCCGAGGTACTATTGCCTCATCTGTATCATAATATTAACATAAGGCATAATACGTCGCCAAACGATATCTGTTCGACAGTATAAATAGCGTATATAGATTCCGACGCAGATATAATATATGCAAGTGCATAGTGCAAGTATGTAGTTGCAAGTGCAAAATTTCGTCTCGATGACGCGTTCTCTCGCAGTGGCTGCAGCGGTGTAATATAAGCGCATGTGAATGTATTATATTAAAATATTATATTATTATTATGATAACAATATAAATAATATACACCCGAGATAATATTATATGGTTTACACAGACGGCAATAATGACTACGACGCTGATGTATATATAATATTTTATCATTACCATTGAGTTGTGCTGCGGTAGTCGGCAATATTGTGCGGTCGACCCCCCGTGCCGACCAGGGACGGACGGGAAATTGCAGATTTTGACAGGCGGGTGGTGGGTCATGATCGAACGGGGACGCGACTGCAGGCGGCGATGCTCTTCTCGCGCACGCCATAACGCGCTGCAGTGTCACACGAATTCGCATACATTATTATTATTATAACATTATTATATCGGTTTGTTGGCCGGTGTATTATACGACTCGTATATGACATTGTTATATATTATATTGTATATACATCACGCCCATTGTGCGCGTACAAAATACAAATAAAACGCGAGACACAACGTCCACCGAAACGATTATACTTATATGTATATTATCATTGCAACGTATATAGCACAACATAATAATATACCTATAATATTATTGTGTAGGTAATGTAGCTTCCAGTGAAATGCCTACACTTGATATTGTGATATGATTCGGCATTGCGGCGGCAGAACCGCAGATCAATCCGCAAAACGTGCGAATCGAATGTTTTAATAAAAATGTTGCCGATGGCAAACCCCGATCACAATCGCCAGTGAGAAGCCTCCATATACCATAAGACGTCATTTGCACTGTATACTTTAATGCACTGTGAGTGTATTTTACTTTTACTGCAGTGATCAAGACGAACTTTAATTTTTCAAAAAAAAATTTCCCTCTTCTCGTTACGAAATTATTGTTTTCCGGTTTTCGGGATTATATATATCACTATAAAATAAATCACGTGATACGTAAATCCTCCAGAGGCCCAATGCCCATTATAATGGACAATTATTATCACTGATTTAGCGCCCAAGCTTTATTTAGTTTTTGTATTTTTATAAATCCGTTGTCCATTACAGTGGACATTTTCTCTTATCCCCACAAAAGCCCGCCAATTTTTCTTTGCTTATCTTATACTTCTATCAATATAACCTTAAACTAGTAATAATTTGGGAGGAAAAACATGTGTTTGATAATTTTTAAAAATGTCCATTGAAATAGTCAATAGACATTGGGATTGTAGTACTACAAAATGGAAATACGTGATGGGCTTTAGGAGGAAATACTAAGTTTCTCGCAGTTATAGAGGACAACATAAATATGGAAAACTGTCGTTCAGTTGAACGATGTTCTTCTTGATGACATTTTGTGTCGTTAGTTAATGTGATCTGGCAAATTATTAAATTTTAAAATATGACTTTATTTACACAGGAGTATTAACCATCATAATCGTAGTTGGTTTATATTTATCTATATTAATTTATTTTGTAGCGAATTACGAGCACATTAAAATTGTTATTACATTGTTATATAATAATTATTTATACTTAAAACTCAAATATCAAAAACAACCTATATTATGAAAACCTGGATAATATATTCTTACCTTTAAGTTTATTAAAAAATACAAATCACTGCAGTAAAATAACAACACATAATAATGAGCGCTAATATACTATAGCTATGTTATACGTTTACAAGACTATACCGTCACGGGCGTCAGTCGTTTCCGCCAAAAAACTCGATTTTCGTTTCCGCCAATCATCGTTTCCGCCAAAACGAAAAAGGTTAGATTTTCATTTCCGCCAAATCTATTTTTACCTACCTATCTAAATTATAGTTTGAGAATCATTTAGAGTTACCCAGGGGCCACCACGAGGAGGCGGTTCTCATTGACCCCCAAAAAATTGTTTGACTTAATTTTTTGATTAAAACTAAAAAAACTGAATTTGAATTAAATTAAGTCGATCTTTATTAAATTTGTGTTACACTATATGTATATATAAATATATAGTAAATCAATTATTTTTGATAGGTATATACTTCTATAATTAATTATTAATTATTATTTTGAATAATTGTTGCATACCTTTTTTTTAAATATCATTCTTGAAATTGTTTTATTATTGTATTCGTCTATTGCGTTTGTTGTACTCATCAATCGTTTTTTTTTTAATATTACATCTAATATTTTTTTGTATACCTAAGTTACAACTGTTAATTTGAATGTATACATTGTTTTGAACATTCGAAATTAAAATTTTTTAAATTGTATTAATATGTGGATGTGATTTATAAAATTGTTCATTAAAATGTGCATGAAAGTACACGTCATTTCGTCCAAGTTTTTGCCACAGTACTGACAGTCGACCGATCCGATTACAGAACTATCCGATCTCTATTGATATATCCACATTCCACACGTAATATAGATTAAATCGATTTATATTTATTCCTAACAATGTAGGTATTTCTACGTTTAAAATCAAATATCGATAGCACTACAGATAGATCAGGGGTTCTCAAACTTCAGCTCAATAATATAGGTAGAAATAGATTTGGCGGAAATGAAAATCTAACTTTTTTCGTTTTGGCGGAAACGATGATTGGCGGAAACGAAAATCGAGTTTTTTGGCGGAAACGATGACCGCCCACCGTCACACGTGGTTGTGATGTGGGTATACTCTATTGATGTTTTGGACTTACTTTCATAATTTTAATCGAGATTTTTACTAATAGTATTCCTTTCTAACTACTAGTAACTAGTTTATCAATTTTAAAACATGCTAAGTAAAAACTAGTTGATCAATTTATTCCGACCATATAAGACTAATGTAGTAATAACTATAATAATCCCATTAAAAATGAACAGTTAAATTATTTAATTATAAAACAAATAACTGATATCCATTAAAAAAAAAAAAAATTATTTTCACCAAACTTACAACCCCCCCCCCCCCTCCCCACCAATTCCGTCATCGACTAAGGTATACTGTAGAACATAATATCATAATATTATATACTGCATCCACATAGCCACATAATATAGGTATTGTAGACTGGGATCGGTTGCGAGCAAAAATATACGACTTTTGCAGATATTATAATACACGTTGCATGTATTCTCAAGTTGTATTATGCGGTGGCGGCACGATATACAGAATAAGAACCTCTTATATAAATATGAATTATATTATGATATACCGTAACACACACACAACGGAAAACGCGCAGAGCATTATATTTACAATATATACAATAATAATAATATCGTCTCGATCCCTTTGCTGGTCGTTGACGTGTAACCAATAACCATATGCATATTTTATACCCGAGTTCGATGTGTGCGCTCTATAAATCCTCTCACGCGCGGATGCGAATATAAACGACTTCTCTGCTGCGTCGGCGTTATATATTATATTAAATTGTGTGTTTGCGGTGCGGTGGGAAACTGGGCAGAAATAGGACTGCGTGGGTAAAATACATATTATTATTATTACCCTTTATATACTCGTTTTGTGTGCGTGTGTGTAGTATTGTTAATCAAGTGTAGGTACATCACGTTTACTAAACCGTCGACGTCCGCGACATATCATGCATATACTGCACTCATGGGCAGATACAGTGCCTCTAAACGGTGGATGAAGGCGGCAATTTGTTGGTTATTAATAGGGTTCGGGACTTGTTGCATTTGCATATTGCTTAATAATGACTGCAGAATAGTCTAAGTAAGATAATTATAACGGATTGAAATACAAAAATTTTAATTGCATATTTTCGCATATTTTGCCATTTTCTGAGCAAAATGAATATTTGCCAAATTTTGGCAGTTTAAATGTTATTTATAGCATATTTACGCAGTTTTTGTTTCATGTTAAGTACATTTATTTTAAAGAACTATAATTTTTTTTTACCCTCATGTGTTGTTCAATATAGACAAATCAGTAATCACTGATTAGTAGGTAATCAATCACTAATCAGTTTCTCCGTATAGCTCGGTTTATTAATAAAGATGAGATAATAACATTATTAACTGGATTTGGCCACTAGGGAAATACCTAATTATTTCTGCGTATACTATCGTTTATCGTAAAACTAATCGTTTAACTAATTACAAAAAATTGTCTAAATTTAAATGAATAAATCAAATTTTTTAATTTTTTTTAAAAAAAATATTTAGTTGCATATTTTTGCGCATATTTCGGTTATTTTAAGTGCATATGTGCATGCATATTTCCTACAATTTGTGTGCACTAAGTCCCGAACCCTAGTTATTAACTAAAAAAAAGGTCATCGTCTAATTAAAAAAAATTCTTTGATTTTCTAGATAAGAAATAGAATAGTATAGTGCAGTTTAATAAAAACTTAGTGTATACACTTAATGACGCACTAAATTACGAACATTCGAACACGTCTTGTATACATATATTATGTATATTATAATAAAATATGACCACTAATGATTGTATAATTCTATGTTCTATATCTTCCATATAATATTGTATTATTATGTGAATGGCAATTATTATTGAAACCATGTGTACGTCATGGGTTAACCACATAACAGTGATTTGAAACACAAATTTCCTGCGTAAAAAATTCGAGGACAAGGCATTTTCATAGACTGTAGAGCTTTTTCGTTCATTATCCATTTCTATAAAATCTAAAAATTTCTATAAATTATTACTGCAGGCATTTTTTACGAGGTACGTATATTACAAAAAATACAATATACCTACATCAGTATGTATATAGTATTTACATTGATTCATAATGAAACAAGAACTGAATTCATTAAATAAAAATATTAACATATACTATTAAATTATCAAAGTAAACCGTTACAAATGTCAATATTAATGTAATAACGTTATGTTGATGATTATTGATGTTTAAAATTTAAATATTATATAAAAGTTGTATCAAAAATAAATAGTTATCGTTCGATAGTAATAAATAATAATAATGAATTATTAAAAATTGTTGAACTATTCGCATAGAAAGGGTTTGCGGGCCAAGCGTTTGAGATCATATGCACTGCTCACACGTAGTATCCATTAAAATATGTAGGTATATATTATAATGTACTGGGGGATTGGCAAAACGGTCGGTCGCCACATTCCTGAAAATTGTTGCATTTGTGAATATTGTAATATTATTATATTATATATTAGCCACGGACTCGTCGATGGTATCTTCTATCATGACAGCCTCGTAGTTACAAACGTTCTACAATATCTAAAGATCAATTTCATTACAGCAGATTGTGTTTAAAATTATTGAATATCCTCATTCGTATAGGTATACAACCACCGTTGGCCTTATTCGTTTTCGTATAGTATTCGTCCGTATTCCGACGTGTAGAAGCAGTCAATAATGGGCAGAAAAAATGAAACGTACGTAAAAATGAATATAATTTCTCGGTAGATATTATCAAATAGAATTTGGTCGCAATACTAACATATTATATATAGTACAACGCTTCAGCTATAATAATAATACACACGTTAGCGACTTTTAAGCTGCACCGTCGTATCACCGTTTTAAAGGTAAACAGCAAAAATAAGATGACAAAAACATGCGTCTCTCGAACACGGCGGTCGTCGTCCCGAATAAATTTTCTTGTTTTAAATTTTCCGATAACGTCACATTCACTATAAAAAAAAATAATATCACATGATAATAATATGATAATACGAAACGAAGAAATTCAACGTTAAATGGGACACATGAATAATGAAAGAGCTGGTCTCTCGCACACAGAGTTCTATAGTAATAAATGTATACACCGTTAAGTGTACAGGTAAGTAGGTATTACCCGTACATACCAGGTAGTAGGTACTATTCGTTTTATATTTTCCGTAAATATAATAGCATTGTCACGCAGTGGATATTGGAGAGAATTTGGACACGTGAATCTAGGACAAAATATCCTGTACTAAAATCTCCAAGTGGTAAAAAATATCAAATGGTAAAATAAAAAACGTGTAGGATAAATTAATATCCAAGTGAAAAAAATGTAAAGCTTGTTTAAAAAATGAATATTAATAAAAATAAAATTATTTTTTTAATTAAATAATTGTTCATTTTTAAAATCACGTTTCAAAAACATTTAATAATATCACAATAAGATAATAATAATATGTTGCCAAGTTTCATTAATTAGTAATTACAAATTATTCCATTGGTTAGTGATACACTAAATCGCAGTTTTCTAACTAACTAATAAATCATATTTGCTATCTACTGTAATTAAAAAAATATCTGATTTTCTTATGCATAAATATAATTCTAAAAATACCCAAGTAAAAAAAAAACTATACTCCTAATTTCTATTATTTTTTTTTTACTTTTCAAACATGTTTTTAAAATTGAATTTTATTAGGATGTTTTGTCCTACACAATGGTTATTTTATCCGTCGGATATTTTGTCCCAACACCATATACACGTACACGTAGAACAGAGTAACGTTCTGTATATATCAATGGCGTACTTTATATAATATAATATTATTATGGTGAAATTTCGTATACACGCCAAGTGACGAGAATCCAGGACGATGAAGTATCAATTATTTGTTTACAGTTCGGATTTGCTTAGAGAGTTGAGTTTTTGTCATTATCAAACAGCGATCAAACGAAGTTGAAAAAAAATGAACACGATATTATTTTTAAATACATTTCTGAATCGAATCTATTATCTAAGCACCAAACTATAAGTTTTGTTGGCGTGTATACAACAATCACAGAGTTAGATATTAGTGGAGGGTATAAAGTAAAATTTATTTCGTTAAAGGAACGAATACCGACGTCTAACCGTCTGTATATTATACTGGCATAATTGGACCAGTTGCGCCTACGACAAAATTTATATTTTAGGTCAGTATACCAATTACGCTACTTATACATTTTTATAAAATTATATACTTGGTGTAATGTAGATTAATATTATAATAGTCATTTATTTAATTTTAATTATATTTTAATATATATTATTAATCATTATTGACGATCATTATGTAATTATATAATTTTTCTTATTGACTGAAAAAATCTATTTGTTAATTACTAATAAATTAACATATTAAATACACATTTTTACAAAAGTATACATATACTATATGTAATGCGTAGAATAATATTATAATAGTTATTTGTTAAATTTTAATTATGTATGCGCATAATTAGGTATAGATTTATAATGTACAAATATTATTAATATTGACGTTCATTGAATATTTTCCATTTTATTTATTCATTCTATCGACCCAAAAAGACCAAGCCCAATTGGTATATTAAAAGGTCATTTAAAGCGCAGTTGGTAAACTCCCTTTAATATGCCTGTATTAGAAAACGACCGCTTTCACGGGACATGTTTGTGAAACGATATTGGTATTTCTCGTTTTGAGATTTGCGATCGACTCATATAGTCATGTACATAATCTCTCATGTCGTATATACATTTTAACATAGATATTATGCCTACAGCATGATAAAGTCACCGCACCATTTTTAGAAATTTTTCGAGCGAGCGGTGAAGTAGGCACACATGATGGCTCATTACCGATCTTAAATACCGAATCGAGAAATTGAAAACCCCGTTATGATGTTTCATCGTTTTTTTGTATGTGTATGAGAATGGTAAACCGACAATACAACGCAAAGCCCATATTTTAATTACGTGAATAGTTTTCGATGTTGTGTACAGCATCACAATTAGTGTTTCGTTAATTTAAATATAATACATACACTGTAACGTTATAATGAAAGAGTATCATCTCGATAAACGGTGGTAACGATTTTCGCTAAGTCTGTGTGTGTGTGTGTGTGTGTGTGTGTGTGTGTGTGTGCCTTCTACGGAAGGATGGGGATGCCAACTTTATTGAAAACAACTATTATTACTTCATATACAAACAGAAAACCACATCATTTTGAGCGTATTAGTACCATTTACCGCAATTTATCGCTATACAATATAATATATTATTATCCTATGGGTGTTTCACGCGCATTACACCGGAGAACCATTAAAACACATTAATTATAATTTATATTATAACAAATAACAAATAATATCATTATTATTATCTCTCGTATAGTATGGTATATATATTCTGCTGCGGGGTGCGCCCAGTGTGAGTAATGTCCGTCTACATTTATATAATATAGAGAGAAATCTCAGATAAAACGACGAAACAACAACGCCCTCTCTCGGGGTCCAAAAACTCTACCCCTAACCCACTCGCCGACCCCCCCCCCCACCTCACCCACCACCGACGTGTTTGTCATAAATTATCGGCTAATAACGTTCGGGTGGATCGTATCGGATGTTGGTCACACACACCCACACGGCCACACACACCCGCACGCATCCCGGTCATTGGTCCGTTCATTAGGAGTGCAATTAAATACACGCCACATATATATAACTGCAGTAGTAATGGCTATATATACCGTCTCCCGTGGGCGCGTGTGGTCATTATTACCGTTTTATCAGCTCCGCGGCGCAAAATACACCTCCCCCATGGGCCAAACGACGACGACGACGACCGAAATCCCCACCACCCCTGGATGGCCTTTCCTCCCCTTTCCGATTACCGTTGCCGATATTACGTATCATCCTTTTGGCCCAAACCGCGTTACATTATTATTGTGTCCACGCACATAATCGCGCGCGTGAGAGAGAGGAGAAGAGCTGCGCCGCGTCCGTCCTATTTAACAATTAAGTCTGTGTGTGTGTGTGTGTGTGTGTGTGTGTGTGTGTGTGTGTGTGTGTGTGTGTGGTGGGTGGGTGGGTGGGTGGGTATAAATCGACGAGCAGAGGATATTATACGTGTCGAGAGCGGGGTGAGGAGACCGTTTAATAAAATAGATTACATCTCTATATATATCGAACCGGCAGGCGGGAAGGGATTGAACCCCCAAGCCACCCCATCTACTTCGCATCGCCCACACTGTGTAAATATAAGGTCAAGACGCAGGTCGGAAGCTGCGGCTGATACGCGACGATGTCTATAGTTATAACGTGATAATAATACACGACGTCGTTCGCACTCGCTCTCCCCCTCCCCGCCACCCATAACCATATGCCCGTGTAATAATATAATTATCAATATAATGTAATATTGTTATATTATTATTATATAGCTACGTATTATGTGCATTTTACCACCGATATAGTATATAATCATATTATTCATATTATACGTATAATGTCTCTACAACATATAAAACGCACTACTTTCAGTAGGTAGCCGCAGTACCTATATTATACCTATTAGATATTATAATGAGGTATACGATTTTTTGTCGAAAACATCTCTAGCGGACGAAAACCGCGACGATCGCCGTAAAAATGTAACTAATGTGGTCTTGGCGCGTGTAATATTATAATAATTAATAATTATTATTTGTTGTATAGGTATATTATAAGTGTTACTACGAGTCTCACGCGATCGTCTGTCCACCAAGATGACCATTATAAAATATATACCTACATATTATATTATGTATAATATGATAAGTGTTATGCGGCTAACGACCCTCCATAACCACGAACAATTCCTACAGTAAATTTATTTAATAGATTTTATTTTTTACTATAATATTATAATATTACTATTATCATTATAACTATTTTTTTCGTACATTTAATTAATACAGTTGACGAAATATCATACACTAAAAATAATGTTTACTCACACTTATTTTATTATTTTCAGTGGTTATAAATGAAAATATCATTAAACACAAATAATGCATAAATCCAAATTTCGACCTACTCTAACTTGGTCAGTTTTGAAAAAAAAACTTTTTGTACAATAAATGTTTGAAAAGAATACCATACCCGAATCTACAGAAAAAAAATTGGGTTGCCATTTAAAAAAGTAATTTGTATTGTGCATACGCGTACCGAGAGAGCTAAAAAATTTAAATTGATCTGAAAATACGTATTTAAGTACTTCCGAAAATCCTATTTCAATACAAAGTCACCCAGCTGAGATGTTTAGTGGTACTTAATATCGCGATCAGTGATGATCGCCGATCACACTGTATATATTATAAAAGTATTCGGGGCCCGGATTTAGTTCTGTACCAAGACCAAAAATATGATATGAAGAGCCTAACTGGATGCAAGATATACATAGATATATCTATGCATAGATACCTATATTTTATATATATAATATAATATTTAACAGGACGACGAGAAGGATGGTACACGACCGTGGCGCACAATAATAACAGTAACCTGGTAGTCGGTATAATTATATACAGGTACAGGATTATATGGCAGTCCACGTGTTATGCACGTATTATTTTTATTGTAAGAACGACAAAAACGTCTTAATATAATAATATTAAATGTACGTTTAAGCCTTCGGCAGCGCTGCAGTATTGCTATCTTGGTCATAAATGTATACATATATATATATATATATATAAACCAATAAACCTATAACATATTATTACATATAGATAATAATAGGTATACATACACAAACGTCGTGTCCGAAGAAATCGCTATTATTGCTAAGTACACACAATTTTTTTTCCATGCCGTTTATATTTATTTAGGTAATAAGGTCCGAATAGAGTACCTATAATGAAAACGACTTCATAAACAGTCGTGCACACATGTGTATGCAAAAAAAATTACAAGCCACTGACATGACGTGGGTAAAAATTACGATCGATTTGTTTTTATCTGTTCGTTTGTCGGTCTCCGTTGTCCGACCGACACGATCAAGTAACGACGACTGACGGTATACTTGCAGGGCACTACTACATAATATATTATATTATTAAGTGCACACACACACACACACACACACACACACACGTTGACGACAATAATTATCGCGTGTTCATATCCCGACCATATGACCATATGGGCACAAGCATCCGTTTTTTATTTCCCTGTTTTTTTTTTTTTTTTTTTTTTTTTTATCGAGTACATGTATAATAATAGACGTATGTAAGTATAATACCATAATCCTTGCAGAGTTCGACATTGCTGCGCATCGAATGGCTGATTGCTTTGCGGAAAAACGAATGAAAATAAGAAGGCCGTTCTCCAATAAAAAAATTACAGTCGCAATGGCATCATACAAGATATAATACACATAGAACCCAAACATCATAAAGTGCGCCGAAAATCGACCTCATTAAACCCAAACATCACGTGTGTATAATCACATTATTTTCGTGTAGATGATAACAATTAATAATGTAAGTAATTAATATAGTTGTATAAAAGTGTAGAGACAAAAATATGGTAATACGTAAATTACAGCGATATGTTAGGGTGTTAGATAATGGTATAGTCCTGTTTCAAGAACGAATAAATTCGTCGGTTATAATATTACGGATGCGATGACATATAAATATGGCGATAAAACAAAAAATGAAGAGCTTTGCTTTTATTATACTTCTTCCACCTACATAAAATTATCGATATTACATACCTAAATCGTCATTGCATGATTAACTGTTAACCATAAGTTAAATTTGAATTCAACGACAAATCTTTGCATTTGGAAACGGATCATAGACAAGTCACAAATGTATACCTAGCTTTAAGCACATAGGCACACTATATACCATAAACAAAATAATTATTAAATTTTTTTTTTTTTAATTATCCCGCGGCAACTAAGGTCATTGGGAAGGTAGTAGGTTGGTCTTACACGTGGGTACCCGTAGGTTTCTGCCATGCCCCGGAGTAGGAGATGGCGGCACTTGTTCTTAAATATTTTTTAAAAACCTTATAAATAATAATTACATTTTTAATACCAATAAGTGCTAAATGAACAAAAACAAAAAAATTATGGCGTCAAATATTTGTAACTGTTTTTCGGAAATAAAGGAAATATATCGTAATGGCAAATTGTTCCCTCCCGAAACACTAACTAGATTAAAAATGACAAGTACCAGAGATAAACTTCCATTTTGATGATGCCATTTGTTTGGTGGTGGGAGGGAGCGGAATATTAAATACCTCATTTTAAAATAGCTAACGTTCTATAATTACGTTAATAACTTGATAAGATATATTCTAAATCGTGCTGAATATCCTAACGAATATACTGTTGAAAATATATATTAAATAATCAAAAATAAATATGCAAATTCATAAAAAGCATCTTGGGAATTTACTCAATTTAGCCCCTGTCTCTCACTCCTAATCTATAAATGCACCATTGGACCTATTTCATATAATTCCAGGGCGCAGTTTCACAACCGATATACTAATAGTATTATCACAATATAGTTATTATAGTACTATTAGGTAACCAAAAAATAAAACAATATCGCTTTTTTCCAACTTAAGGAGTTATATCAGGTTGTGGTTCAGACCCCCCTGCGTCGGCATGACGGTTGAATTATTGTAAAATCGATTTCAAACAATATATATTACCTACAAAATTCGTGATGTCGAAACCAGTATACCACGGGCATACCAAAGACTGAAAGACATATCAAGGAGGATGGATGGTCGTTCGAGTTCTGTTTGACAGTGATAATTTCCAGAATATTATTAGGCTGAATAAAATATTATGAATATCCCGTAACCACTTACTCACTTGTATTTTATTCATCACTTAAAATAACAAATATCGAGGTAATATGTAAAAGTAGTGTCGGGAAAACATATCAGACCCGTATATTAAAATAATTATAAGTTACAAAGAGAAAATTCCATATAATACGAAGTGATTATGGAAACAAAAAAATGTCACACTTCAGAGAATTTCGTTAAATATAGAATTAATTACACATTTGATACTAATTTGATTTCGATAAACAGAATTTTTTTTTAAATAGAAGTTCGTTTTAATAATATATTAGGTATGAAAGTTTTACTGTATTTGGCAAGTGGTATCGTTATTTATTTTGTGCGTTATTTTTCGAATAAAATAAACGTCGTATCGTTGTTGTTGAAATAATGACGACGAATGAGCTGGATTTATTGTCGCTTATATTATATCATTATTATTATATCATACATATAGAGTTACGTATCACGCAATCGCGTTGCGAAAAAGACATAAATTTAAAATTACAACTGGAGACGTATAATGGAAATAACCGTTTAGGATATAGGTACATTTTTTATACGGAAAAGAAAAAAAACAGAAAAGAAATAAATAGGTCGTATTTAAATTTAATACGTAGTTTAACGATATACTCACGTTCCGATTGGTATATTTTTACCGTTTGCTATAAGATTTGTCGGTTTCGCTCGACACCATATCGGATTCAAAACTTTGAAATCTTTATATATTCGTTCTGCCCCACCGCATCGCGTCGATGTCGATAATAATAATAAAATATAAATAGCTTTTACTGCGTTTCCTGTATAAAACGAGACTTCAACTACAGCTGATTGTTTAAAAAATATGGTATTTGCGATACCAGTCATCTATACTGAAAATAAAAAAATTAAATAATAGCGACTACAGCTGAAAACTAATTATTATCTCGTCAATATCAATGATGCGTTTCTTTACTGACTCAATGACGATAAAATCATAATATGAATTTAAAAAGATCCATATATAACCCAAAGATCCATTTATTCTGCTCTTGACAAATATAAAACGGGACATATCGCACATCGTTGTTACCTACATATGTATATATATGTTTCCGTCATTGTCGGTAATTCCAGCAATAACGGTAATGCCTAGGCAATGCCAGTAATGCCGGTGCATACCAGTCATTGTAGGCAATTGGTGTATATTTCCGTAATTGACTGGTAAGTTTAGTCAATGTTATATTATTGTCATTTATCGTTATTTTCCAAGGTGGTTATTGATTAGTTAACTTATTAGCTGTTGTCACCGATGTTCAAGATGGCTTGTACAAATTATGTAAGTGGTTAAATTTAAAAATGAGAAAATTATAAGAAAAAATTAATTTTTTATTTATACAATATTAGGTACAGAAAATGGTTTCTTAAAGCACGGATACACGAGAACAGAAATCGTACCATGTGACGAAAACTTTCTCGATTTGAAGGAGACTACAAATTCAGCAAAAGAAAAGGAAATTACTCTCCGAGAGGCTGCCGGGCATAAAAGTATTGCTGGGACTCAGGGATATGAAAGGTGACATTGTAGTAAAACAAAATGCCAAAATAATCGATGTGCTTGTCGAGCAGCCAAAAAATTATGTAATTCAAAATGCCATAGTAGTTTATCTTGTGAAAATAAATAAAATATATTTAGATTTTAGATAATAATAATAATCATGGTTATGTTGATTTAAATTATATAAATAAATAATATATTACCCAAATTACTATCGATTGTAGGCATTTTATATATTGCCTAGCCATTGTCAGTATTGCCTTAACTAATTAGCCATTACTAATATTGACTAGTCATTACTGATAATGGCTTATTTCCGACATTGACGGTAACATATATATAAATAATTAGTGTATATAAAACATAAATCGTATAATTTCGCTTTAAACGAATAATTATCAATTGTGTAGTAAAAACCTATAGACTTGCTAAAATAGTTTTACGAACAACAATCAATATTGGTTAACTTTTTTTGGTTCTCAATTTCACTAAAATGTGTACATATAATTGTAAAACATGCAGGCGATTTACTTCCTAAAGTTGTTCGGGAAACTATCATCTACAACACGAGTATAGAGCTCTCGGTTCGTTTTACATCGCACTTTATAAACATGCTGTGAACCGTAGAGAAACCTTTACATAAAACCGACGAGTATGTCCCTATGGCCTATATATGACTGCAGCGTATATATGTATATAGGTAGGCATTAACTAGTTTGATTGATAGTTGAAATCATTTATAGATTTTCTCGGTTGATTTAAAATTTTAAAAATAATACATCAAGTTAAAAACATTTTGAAATTTTTCTTTTATACGTAAATATCAATTTAAAATAAAAATAATTCCAATATACCTAACCTAACCTACACAAACATTTCTGCTATTTTTTCTAAATAAAGTAACTTTGTATATTGATATTATATTTTATTAGATTAGTTTGACATAGTCAATCTTTATGTGATTTACATAATTATTTAAATAAATTGATTAACTTGTATTAGGTTAAGTTATATATTTTTTTCTATGTTAACTTTTAACTTATTGAGTTAAATTTTTGATTTGTTAACTGTTAACTTTTAACTTATCGATCGTGTGATCACTTAACTTGAGTTAATTATTTCCATTAACTTGCCCGCCTTTGGGTATATATACAATGGTATAGGCACCAACAAGTATGCATAATGGTACTGCTAATTTAAAGTAACGAAAAAGCTCACCCTGTCGTTCATTTACGAAATCCTATATATGTTTGTACCGAAAAATATGAAAAATCTCACTGACGTCATGATGAAAAAATATGCATTCAACTGCAGCCGATCGCATATCGGTCTCTACCTATATATATATATATATATATATATACACATGCGATATTATTAAAATGCTTTTACCCGAGTGTCCTGCGTGTCCCGTTATATCGGCAACAGTACGGCAGGATAAATTACATATGCTGTGGCAGGACCCCGCTGGCTCGTCCTTATAATCCTTATGTATAGTGTGTATTATTTATATATATATATATATATATATATATATATATAAATAATACACACGTTATAATATATATATATATATTATAACGTAAATGTACTGCAGCAGTGCCCGAAGACCCGTTATCCACTATATTATATGTATAATCGTCTATACTACGCGTGTCCTTAAGGGTTTCGCGAAGATAATATTATTATATAGTATAACTGTTGTTCGCGTAAAAATAAATAACTGACAAATCCTTCTGTGTTTGCGACGTGAACCCGATACTGATGTATATATATATATATATATAGTGTTGTGGTAGATGTACAACAATAATAATATGTTGCGTGCGGAGAGGAGAGAGCCGATTTGACGGTTTCTATTATATTCTACTTAGGTTTACAGTAATTTTTAGAAAGTCGGGTACACCGCATGATAATATAATAATACCATAAGAGCGCTTGATGTGTTATTATTATTAACGGGGCCCACACGGATTTATGTACATCTAAACGGCCCTAAATAGAGCGGCTACCCGTCGCGCGCACTTATGTGCGGGTACCTAGCTAACTATGTATACCTAACCCGGGTGGGTATTATTGCGCAACGGAAAGCCGTTTTTCCCACAGTGCCGGAGAAATTTTTGGTGAAAGGTCCTTCCCCGAAAGCATCGTTTCATTCCGCATTACACCCGCGTCTCATCGAATTCCGTCGCGTCGGCCGGCCCGACACAATGGCGGCGACCGGGATCGGTGCGTGCGATTTTCTTGACCCACATATAATAACAATAATATACGCTATTATATTATTACTATTGTACGTGACGTAATCTTTCAACAGTAATATATTATTATGTATTATTGTTATTAGGTATACGTATATTATGTGTTGTACCCGTCCACCGCGACTACCCAGCTATTATTACATAATATGTACCGCAACTATATAACTTTATACGAGTATTGATGTCATCCGCACTCCTTTTCTTTCTCCGGATTAATTTCATCTTTTCATCTTCTCTGCGATCGCTTTTTGACGTTTTTCCGTATATACATAATATGATGATTTACTGCACATCTCTCTTTTATCCCCGAGTCTGGACATAACGGTAGTTTTGGCGACACGCATCTCGTGTGTGTGTGTGTGTGTGTGTACGATAACAATAATAATATATTTATATATATACCTATATCATATTATATCCGTATAATATGTAGAGACACACATGCAGTATAGGTACCTCCATACATGTAATACATACATTATAGGTGTATATATGCAGCATTGTGTATGCGTACGTAGAGACTGCTGCAGTCATCACACGATGATACAAAAAAATATATATAATATTAATACGATCACATTCGCATGCACGAGAGAAATGGGCACTCGCCGCCGTAGGGAGTAAATAATAATAATCATAAAATATATAATATTATGTATATCGCCCTATTATATGTGTCGCTATTAGTACATCGCACGACGACGGACGAGAATCGATTTCAGCATAATCTTCTTCTTATCTTCTGCTGGCATTTAATACTCTTGGAGAGTTTTTGCCGCCATTACGATCTGCCTCCATTCTTCCCTGTTATGAACTGATGTCCTCCACTCTCGTACTCCTATTTTCTTGAGGTCTTCTTCTACTGTATCCAACCATCTTTTCCTAGGCCGTCCGCGAGGCCTCTTTCCCGTAGGCCTTCATTCCAGCACCGCTCTAACCGTCTCTTCTTCACTTCTGCGCATTACGTGACCAAGCCATTGTATTCGCTGGCCACTAATGAAACTAGTGACTGGTGCCAGTTCTAACTCATCCTGTGATTCCCGATTGAATTTTATTCTCCACACGCCTGTTCTGTTATCATAGACAGGACCACAAATTATTCTCCATACTTTATTTTCAAACGTCCTTAATCTCCTTTCTGTGTTACTAGTGGTGGTCCAGGTTTCGCATCCATAGGTTAACTTGGGCCTTATTATAGCCGTGTACAACCTTGCCTTTGTTTTCTTTGAGAATAATTTGGATTTCAGAAACTTACTTAGTGCGAATGCTGCCCTTTCAGCCTTTGTTATTCTTATTCCGATCTCTCTTGACCAATCATTTTTGACACTCAACATGACTCCTAAATACTGGAACTCGTTAACTTTTTCAAACACTCCGGCTTCATCATCATCATCTATAATATATAGCAAAATATTATCATACATATACTTACTATTATGCTTCGATATATTTATCACAACAATAACACATTATAGCTTACCGTTATATACTGAATAATATTATGTTTTCTCGTCCTCGTCGGTCAGTAACTTATTTTTCTGTTCAAAAATCCAGAAATCCTATGCACGTTACCTCCTATATAGCCTGATTTGCCTCAGGAAATAAACTTGCAAACTCTTGTTAAATATTACGATTGTTTAGTAATCGGCTATGGCCAAGGGAGAACTGGTCAGGCGACAGGACAGTCAGTGATTTTAAAACTTCGGACCATCTTTTACCAAAAATTAATAAAGATAATAATAATTAATGGCTGAATATGGCACCAAGGGCGCCCGCAGGGGGGGGGGGGAAATGGCCAGGGCTCTACTGGGAATATTTTAAAACTATTATTAATTTAATGCCACGCATATTAAAGACATTGTTAAAAAGCAAAAACAAAAAATTATTGAAGACTTCATACAATCATTTTGTATACAACCAAAATGCTAAGACGCATATACAACTTTTATTTGATAATTAATATAAATATAATTAATTTGGAACATTTATATTAACATGTCTTCAAAAAATATTAATATTGTATTGTAAATCTACACATATAAAGGACTTGTGTGATGATGACGTAATGTTGTTTTTTTTTCTATTTAGGTTATGCTATTTTAGAATGAAGACACTAGAAATATATTAAAGTTTAAAATAATGTTTTTGATTTAGTTTTAGAATTTTGATCTTGCCTTGGGTGGGATTTTATCCTGCAGGCGTGCTTGTATGTCATAATATGGGTATGACCATATATACAGTGTGATTACGGCAAGTGGAAACACTCAATAACTATGTATGATCATACTGTAGGTATAGGGATTGCAGAATTGGGAACGAAAAAAGAATAAGCCGATACCAAAAATAAACTGTGATTTTCATTAATTTTCGGTATAAACATTTTGCAATGTCTATTATTCAGTGTTAACAATCCATCATATTATAAGATGCAATTTTGTCTGTTTTCAAATTTTATTCATAAAAATAATGGAATGTCAAGTTATATAATACGGCCTATTACAGGTCAGTCCGCGATCGCTGACCATCGGATCGGGCCAGACTGCGCTTGGTTATGGCGTGTTTCTGGAGGCAAACACTAAGGGACTGTTCGAAGTTGGACATGTTATACAAAAGTCATCGATATTTATCGACATTTGTAACAAACTTTCCTTGTAAACTATTTTTCCTAACATTGAGCACAAAGTGTGAAATCTTTGAACGAAGTCGACATTGAAACTGAGCCTATATAAATGTAATAAATCAAAAAAAAAATCAAATACACTTTTGTAACATATGAGTATTATATACAACATGACCTGCAAAAAGTACAATTTTATACTTTAAAAAGTTTGTCACGAGTTGGATTATCTGGGTGCAAACAAAAACTATTGTTCACAAATAAACATTAAAACAAAGTTTTTCAAATATATACCCCGAGACTCATAAGAGACTGACATCTTTTGTTTCATGAATAATTCACCGAGATGCATAATTCATATATTTACTTAGTTAATGAAATTGATCCAAACTCAACAGTCGAAGGTTTTCTTGGTTTTCTTCTTTGCCGCAAGCATACCCAATATAATCTATGATATGGTAATCGATGATCAAATAAATAGTGTGGGTTTGTCGCCTAATTATATATTTAATTAGAAACAATAAAATAAAGTAATATAAATATAGGTCAATTTCTGGCTAAAGGCGATAATAACTGTTTACTATATATGCAAACAACCAATTCTCGATATAACGTAATTATCACGTGACCAAATCTTGCGTTAAATGAATCTGCTGCAGTCACGATTAGTTACTAAAAAGGTTTCCATAATATTATCTAATAAGTAATAACTAATTAAATGTTAAATTAATTTTCAATATATATAGGTACGAAAGTCGATTTAAAAAATGTTATACACTTTATCTTTCGACGACGGCGATGGTGGTATTGCATGATTCAGATAATATAGGTAGCTACAGGTAATAATATTATTATGATAATTTGTCGTCCGATTGCTTTTTTTAACATACGAAATTGACAGCAATGTGATGAAACACAAAAAATTGTTTTATAACATTATATAATAAACACGCACATGTAAAACTGGGCTTGGCGCAGAGGAACGTGCCCACAGTACGATATACACGCGAGTTCCTACGTCGTATTCAACGGCGGCCTGTCTATTGCCGACGGACCCCCTTCAAATTTATTGAAAAAAATATGTATAAAGACACGCGACTTCTTAACTGTACCTAATTAGTGGGGCCCTTTTTTATTTAGCCGACCAAGTAATCTGTTCCCAGGTCGCCACTGCAGATCGTACATTACAATATTAGGTAGGTATCTTTGAATCCTACGCTATAGAATAGTATATAATAAGATGTAACTATGTAAGTACACAGGTAGAGTGAGTGAAGTACCTATACATAACATTTTTTTAAACGATATTATTATTTTGTCGAGAGGACGTTATGTCCACTTGATGTGTTATCTCTGTCTTACTAGAGCGTATAACATAATAAATCGTACGCTCAACATCAGACCATGTTTGACTCCGTTGGATTAAAAATTTGAGAACGAAATGACCTCTTATAAAATTTAAAGGCGACATCCTGTCAATATTCAATACCAAAGGTTTTTGTTATTTATTTTAATTTCAAAGTGAATTGTGAGTATTCTAAGATGTATTACAAACAATTTAGAATTTTTTAAAACATAATTTTCTTTAAAATAATAACAAAAAAAAAAAAAACTATGAATTTGGTTAGATAATAGTCTTGCCTTTAAATTTTATAAGAGGTCATTTCGTTCTCGAATTTTTAGTCCAACATTTTATTAAATAAAATCAATGGTAATAAATAATAATATATCTAAAGGTAATTTACTTGTAGGTACGAAAACGGAATGAAACAAAATAACAATTATTTATTGTTTTACACATCACGTTTAAGTTATCGACAAAACATATTATAACTATAGAAAACTTAATCATGGTAAAATGTTTTTCAAAACAGAGATAAACTGTATTATGCAACACGCCGGTGATAGCTAGACAATCAAACAGATATATAACTTACTTATAATAATAGTTAAAATAATACTAAAACATAACTGTGTATAGTTATACATAATATACTTTCGCTATACCGATCGCGATGATTATAATATAATTTATCAGTTTGTTGATCTTAATGATATAAATTTGTAGTATAGAGAATGCTAATTTTTCAACAAAAAAACAAAACTTTCACAAAATGCATAGCATATTACAATGATCGTTTATTTGTTTATTTTAAACAGCGAAGGCGATCGAAATTCAAATGAACTTCAAATTTCAACTCGTTTAAAGTTTAAATTTTGTCGAAATTCGTGGGTTAATGTTGGAAAAGCTTTATGAGTCATGTGAGCACGTCAGCTATACCTGACGTGGGCCTTATAACCCTATAAATCCGTCGGCCCTGCATTAGAAATGGACCATGTATCGTACACGACTTTAGGACATTTTGACTAGCAGTGCACTGTGGCAGTAAATATAAGCTATTTTATTATTCGTAGGATTCCCGTTTCGTCCTCGAGTTATGGGATTTTCTAGAAGTTTTCGTATTCAACATATTATTATAATATGCCTTGATATATATATGCGTGTACAGGTCCTTCAGCAGCCTTGCTGTTTGCGAAGTGTATACTTACCCATATCATGCAGCTACATATTATTATTATTAAATGACGATAATATTATATACATTATGTATTCGTAGCTCGGTTGCAACGATGGTAGAAATGTATTACAAATTTGCATCGTACCCAATGCAACCTAACCGGTATAACCTATATGTATATATGTGGTCACATGTATAATGTTTTTTCCTGGAAAACGTCTGTTGTACAGTTGTATAGGAACTGTATTTATTCTACATTATGTTATATTTTGTTGTCTTCATTCGAAACGGATTCGAAAAACGTATATAAATAATTTATACATCCTCGAAATTCGCACGGTAAAATAATAATAAAATATCGTAAATATCATACGCCATACATTATATATTATAATAAAATGCTATATGCACTCTTCGTGTGACCGTTTTTCGTGCGAATAAAATAAATAAGTACGTGTAGGTAAATATACCTACAAAATATACGTATACATATTATATGATATTCTCAGACACTCGAAAATTCTTCGAACACGTCTTCTTTATATTCGTCCCCGAAGTTCTCGCCATATTATCACGATGATCTATATAACATTATTGTATGTTTTTATTGTTGTATATTATAAATGTATATAGGTAGCTGGTACCACTCACGTCTTTTGATGGCGCAGTCGATCGATCAATCAACTCCTGTCGTGGTAGGTATTAAACATTTCAATATTGCTCTGGCATCATCGGAAATATATATATATATATAAATCGATGCCTCGCTGCGACTGAAACATCACTACATTATATATTTTATAAGTATTATAGGTAGGTAGGTACATCTGTATATACATCAGTCGTCGCATTGACGTCCAATAATATTCTGCAGCACCGGCACAGCGCAGTCAATCAAAATCCATATATATACACATACACCTCCATCATATCATTATACATATACGAAACGAGAATATTGTTATTATTATTATTATAGGTATATAATTGTATAGAAGCAAAAATATATGTTTTTGCAGTCAACGCGCGAGATGCACGCTATGCCTATATTATATTATGATGGCCATATTTGGGTAAGTTAGGTAGTTACCTACATATATTATATGCCAGAGATGGCGAATCCTATAACACTAGTGTGTCACTCAATGACAATTGTCTTGTTTTTTTTTTTTACCATTCAATATGTATAGGATGTATAGGAGTTTTTAAGCTTAAAATACATTCTTCACTTCGTTCAGAATCTAATCTAAAAGGTCATAAAATCATTTGACACGTAAGGAAAATAAAATCTAACCAACATTTTTATTTGATGTACAGAGTATTATAGTTATCCATGTCTGTTATATTATATGCTACAACGGATATAGATGCATACTACCGATGGATTGATTAATTTTCAAAAAATTATTTTTTATTTCCACGTGCTTAACAATAAAATCCAATAATATTTTCCACAAAGTACCTCCACTGGACTTGGGAGGCTTCTACGCTATGTTATCTCGATCTATTTTTTTTTTTTTTACTATATTTTTTTATAAAGTTGTTCTATTGTTCTTTTTCGCAACAGATTGAATAAAACAGAAGAAAAACGACAATAATAATATTTTTCACGTCCCAGCTAATAACACACCGTCAGTCTGACAAGATAGCCCCTATTCACCGCTTGATTGGAAAAAATACGTACTTAAAAATCACCCTGTATATAGATATGCGGATGATATGTATACGCTGCTGCATAATTTCACGTGACTCGACATAATAAAACATATTTATTAATTACTAATTAGTAATTATAAATATAATATTAAACCATTTACATATATAATATTGTGTATAGTACGTTTAAGTACTAAGTATTGGTTTTATCAAACTCGTTAGATGTTTTTTTTCATCCATCAAACGAACGAGTTTTTACTATATACGTACGTAGTGTCTGTAAACGTAAATAATATAAAACATAACATAGATACGCTTAATATAATAGTATAGGTAGGTGTAGGTACTAATTATTGTATAAAAATATTCGATTAGCTATGTATATAATATAGTGTTTGTATAATATCATAAGTATTAATGTATTATTATTAATATGTTAAATTATAATTCATTGAAATTATATATTATGACGTTATCGCTATCGAAACTCAGTTAAATTGATCCGATTGATACCTAAGCATAATAAAATGTAACGTTTTCACAGAACCACTACAGCAGTTTTATTAGTGCACACATTTAAATAATAATATATGTATAATATTTAATCGACTTATACCATATACAATGCAGTATAGATTATTTAAAAAAAAAAAAACGATAATATTATGTTATTATTATTATTAATTATACCTTCGTAGTAATAGCATATTATATTATTTCCTCGCATACATCAAATGCATTTGGGATTTAGCTGTGTGAAAAAATGATCAATATAATATTATACTTTAAGACGAATCACATGAAAAAAAATAATAATTATATGCGGAGTGATGTTTCAAATGGTATATTTGTTATATATCATAGATTAACATATATATTATATATTGTTCACCATAATATATTATGCAATAAGTGACTTAACACCCTTATTAACATTTTAAATGAAATAAATGCATTTATAGATAAATTATTATATGTGATGCGTTCGAATTAATATTGAAAATATTTATCATGCAGCTTCCTATTCCTTAATTATACATTCTCTTTATTTTTTTATTTATGTGGCCGCAGAAGGTGAAAATGATATTTGTATTACAAATACCTTGCAACGACTATAAAAACAGATATAATACATAATATTTTGAAATTTTGAAATGTGACTTTTGTTTCAAACACGGAAAAAAAGAGATTTATTTTATAGCACAATAAAGTTTTCCGCGAGTGACTTTGTCACGTTGAAAAAATATAGCTCGTAATTTTATGTTGCAGCGCGGTGGGTGGTAGTAAAAAGTAATTCGTTTAGTTATACAGTTAATAAGGATCGTGTTAAAAGTTATAAATGGAAAAATAACTTTTTAATTCGTTTATACCCTCGTGACGGAATGTCTAACGCAAAATGACAAAATAATAACACCGCGCGTGCGTTGACTCGCGCAGGATACAATTTACAAGAGGTTATAATTTTTTCATAAACATATAATATGATGTTGTATATTATGACACCGAACCAACTTAATGAAATTCGTGGTATTTTTATAAAAAAAAAAATATGTTTTTGTAACTCTAATATTTAATTTATCAAAACCACATTTAGAAATAAACCTATTACATATAATAATAGGTATATCCTATTAATCCACTTAAAATCAGAAAAGTTATCCGTAAAGTATGAATCTTATTTAAAAATAAAAAAAATGATAATCCCTCTTTTTATTATATAATATAGCATGGTATGGTCAGTTCAGTTTTTGGGCATAGGACCAAATACAAGCAAACTTAGAAAATAATAATGATTAATCCGCATCCAACATTAACTAATCATTGGTTATATGTTATATATGTGTATTGTGTATATAATAAATTAGTATAGCCGCACCTATTCAATCGGTTTTATCTTCTATAATATACAGTAGAACAAAAAGGATGTGACATGGTACATCACTAGAATGACGAGTGTGTGCTTTTACAGTGGTGTAAACATGGGAGGTTTAGGTTTTAACCCCTCCTTATTTGCCTTCCCCTCCCGTCAATAAATGTATTATTTATATACGAAAACTGTTAAAACTCTGCTTTATTTTATATTTAACACCCCCCCCCTCACTTTCATAACCACCACTATAATCTGTTGTTGTTCATATATATATATATATCAATATAAGCAACAAGTACCATAATTTATTGTGAACCAAATACATTTTACTATTTTAGTAGGTACTGTGGAAAAATCAAAATTTCATGTAATATGGATTAATTTATATTTTGTCACTACCTATATAAAAAACATGGGGTAAAATTATTTAAAATAAGTAAAACCTTTTAAAATTAGAATCGATATATTTTCTTGCTATTTCAAAAATAGCTTTTTACTTTTTTAATCCACTTGTGGTTTTAGTGCATATAAATGTATATCACTGAACTTTTTGAGGCATATATTTTTTCTGTTTTTGGTGGTGCAGCATAATAATAGTGCACGCTCGGGTATTTTTTAGGACACCAAGACTTACTAACTCTGATCAAAACATTCAAAACTTATGACATTGTAAATATTTAATTTTTTGTTTAATAGAAACCTGGTGTAAACACTATTTCGCGACTAACACGTGTTCTCATCGCGATCTTCTGTAATATCCTTCGACGCATCTCTCCGGGTTTTCGTCTCCTACGCATGTCCCGATACGATTATACACGTTCGCGCACACACACGCTTACCCGGTCGTTTTAGTCGTGTCCCAAGCGTGTGTATGATGTATAATATCTTCCTATCAGCATTTATATTACACAGTTTCCACAGAGATTTCATTCGATATTTTCCTGCTGCCTGCACGTCCACCACCCCCCCCCCCCTCTTGTTCTTCGTTTTGACGCAACACAAAAATTATTATACTATTGTATACTATTATATACTATATATGTATATAAAACACGAGCATGACGTGGATATTTTAATGCGACGAATTGAGCTCTCGCGAGAAGTGAAAAAATTATGAATGATATATGCGCCACTACAGCAGCTCGCTATTTATATTACAATAATATGCATATAAACACACGCGCGTAATGTATATAACTACCTATATAGTATATATATATATATATATATATACTTATGTAAATAAATGCGCGCATCATAAGGCAATGTGGTTTTATCGCCGTAATCGTAATAGCACTTGGCCCTCGCTCGCGTATATAGTATTATGTATTATGTTTGTTTGATTGATTGTTTTTAATAACACGATTCGTATAAATATATATATGTATGGATGTGTGTGTGTGTGTGTGTGTGTGTCTTATACGAAAGTCGGTTTGCAGTGAGCTTATGCGACGTCGTCGTCATAATAATAATAATAACATTCGACAAAGCGGAATAAACTGTTTGGCGCATATACGCGAGTGTATATATATATATATATATATATATATTCGCATTATATACATATAAACGTCGTTTATATAATAACAATAATATTATACGTGTCGACGGGGCGCAAAAACGGTTTTATAATAATACCATACATGCAATCACTGCAGCTTTACCAAGTAGTATATATATATATATATATACAGTTATCGTATAAACATAATATTATATATAAGTGTATATACATAGTATATATACACATATACGCGTATAATATGCAGTGTGCCGCGAACCACCGATGATGATGATGTTGGTTGAAAGAGAGAGAGAGAGAGAGTAACCTTGTCGGAGAGGGTGAGACGACTGCGGCGCGGCAGAGCCAAGACGGGGTTGCAGCATGCGTATATATATATATAATATGGTTGGCGGTATAGGAGAGGGTGGGTTAACAATAACGGTATATGTACAATAATAATATAATATCATCGCACACACGCACACAATATTACACACCCTTTTGCGGCGTAACCGGGAGATGGCGGCGGCGCGCGAGGGGCGTGCAGGGGTCGAAGGATCGATGTGATTTTTACGACGTACCGCCCGTCGACGTTTGTCGTGTCGGCTCAACTACTGTTCTCTCCAGCGCGCGCGCGTGTGTGTGTGTGTGTGTGGGCGTGTGTGTGTGGGAGCGCTTACGATTTTTGTTTGATTAAATATCAACTTTACACGCGCGTTGCACCCCTCGCGCGAGGGTGCGAAATCGCGTCACTTTTCATGTTGTCGTGTTATAATACGATTGTGTGCGGTCAAACCACTCCGCTCTGTATACACAACGTAAATATTAACATTATATATGCACCGCGGTGACCGTTTATAACATAATAATATATTATATAATAGCCGTAATATATTCAATAAATTATGGTATAATAATATTCTTCCGTACCCAATTTACAAACATATACCTATGTATATATTACACTATAGGTATAGGTTTAGTATTTATATATAGGTTTATACCGATTAGAATGTTTTGTCGAATTTCTAAACGATTATTGTTACTATTATTTTATTATAAGCATTATACTGCACAATACGGGAATGTGTCCCGTTTAATTAATACAGTAGGTACAAATTAAAAATTACAAGTGTGATCGAATTGGTAATCATTAAAATAACTTTAGTTAGGTTTATGAAATGGAAAAGGAGGGGTCAAAATTGGCAATAAACACACGGCTCCGAAGTGGCTTATTTAAAGATTTAAACTAAAATTATTATTTATTAGTGAAGGAGGCTGGTAAACCAAAAGTGGTATATGTCGACGGGTGGAGGCCTGAGAGGCATTTATAGGAATTAGAGAGAGTATATAGTTGGTTGAATCAATCTACCCATTTAATATTATTTTTTTCTAACCATATGGAAGAATTTAAAACTGCTGAATTTGAAGCGAACTCTGTGATGTGTAGGCACAGTCGCATTTTATATATCATATCTTAAATCTTTAGCTGTTGTACCTATACATAAGCTTATACCGGCAGCGATAATTAACCTTTCTTTCTGTAAATTATATTAAGCACGCAGATAGAGGTGTTATGGTACGAGTATAACTGCGATAATAAGTAATAACGATGTATGTACGCCGCTTTATTATTATAATTTAACAACTTTATAGTATTACATAATATATTGCACCTTTTATCTCAACTATATGTTCGATTAAACAGTGGATTTCGAATATTCTGTATACGCTGATGCAGATGTCCAACAAGGAAATGCGTAACATTCTTTGCAACCTCCGCCTGAACCTCATTATCATTGCGCCAATATAAAATTCATTATATTTATCCTATTGGAATTATACAGGATCAATAATATTTAAAAATTAATGTGCAACATTGCACGACTGTTGACTATACAATATAGAACATACTATACTATACTATTCAATGAAAATGTATACCTAAATATTTCGATTATTACATTTCAACGAAGTATAAAATGAATGTATTTTTAAAATTTTAACGTAATACAATGTTTCTACATTATGTAACGCCGTGACGGGTAATAAGCAATAACTTCTGAACGAAAACTGAAACTATACATATATAATAATCATTATCCGCAACCGCATACACGCATATTGCAATTTCGTGATTTCATCTTAAAATGTGATGAACCATGTGTGTTTCCATCACGAAACATCGCTTGAATATCTATGATATGTATGACTTTGCACACTGGGTAGGCAATTTTTGACTGTTTTATGGTTACGTGAAATATCTGTACATTTTCGGACACCTTTCACAATTATAAACGTCAGGTAGGTATATATAATACAATTTAGTATTGCAATACACTGCGTCATGCGCGTCCACAGGAGGGGAGGGACAAGTCCATGCACTTTACCCCTAGAATTTTAAACTTGTCTTCCAAAGCATTATCTGTATAATGCACCAATTTCGTAAGCATAGGTTAATTTTGAAATTTAAACATTAATTAACGTGTAAAAAATCTTCATTTATTTTTAAATTAATTTTCCCCCTTCCCACCCACTAGAAAATGTCTCGAGACGCCCATGCGCTGTGATATTCAAAGTTTTCGATTTCCCGTTCGTTCAGCAGTTTTTGCGAGTGTACATTATTATAATAATATTATAAAGAGATTTTGGCGATATCGAAAGTACAGCACGCACATTGCGTCTTAAGCCCTATAGTGGATTATCGAACATCACGATATTACACCTATAAAGTAGATGACACGAGACATTATATAAAATGTATACTTATAAATATTGCAATAATATAATAATTATAATAATAATCAAGCGGTACAAAAATTACGATCGTAATATTATACGTTTGTAAAACTACTATAAAACTATGTGCAGTGTATTTACATAAAATATTATATATATATATACATCCACGATGTCGTAATTTCAACTATCGACTTAACGAACACCCACGTGTTTGCTCAATTACTGCTGTCGTGTACCTATATATTATATATATATAAACAATAGTATATACGTACAATGCATCGCATAATATAATCACATAATCCGACTATAATATTGTAAATATTAAGTGTTTTATTTTACTGTGTCTAGTGATGTCTATACTGCAACTAGGTATACCTATATATTATTATTATAACGAGATATCGAGGTTCGTCATTATCAAATATAATATACGAAAATTATTATTATTAAGACGCAGTGACGTATTTAGGAGGGGGGGCTAGAGGGAGCGATCGCCCCGGGCGGCATTAGATTTTTACATAACCCATCTTCTGTTAATGAAAATGAAAATGAAAAATAATATAAATTAATTTTTTTTTTATCAATAATATGGCAACACATTCTTTAATATAACCGAATTAAGCATTAGTGAAGTTAGAGAAAAAGCTGAACGGTTAAGAAAACACTATTCAACGGATCTGGATTTATCATTTTCAAACGAATTTACGAATGTATACATTTCCGTAGCTATTTACTTACCTTACGTAAGGAGCAATTACCTAAATCAATTATAGATATGTGTGTAACACTTAAAAATGAAGGACTTGAAGACATATACACGTACGTAAATATTGCTCTAAGAATGTATCTATGTTGCCCTGTGTCTAACTGCTCTTCAGAGCGATCGTTTAGTGCACTAAAACGAATTAAAAGTTATTTGCGGTCGAGGATGACTGATGAACGACTAAACCGTATCGCCATATTAAACATCGAATCAGATATTACAAAAGGTTTAGACTATGATGATATAATCAATGAGTTTAGTTCCTTTAAAGCTCGAAAAAAAAATGTGAATTTTAAATATTTATTGTTTTGTAATTATAGTTGATAATAACTAAACCTATTTTTTATTAAATATGTAAATGTGACTAATTTATAAAGATAACATAATGTTTAAAATTTTAAATCTGCTTTTTTTCTAACTTTTGTTCTAAAAAGAATAACGATAACGGGTTGTCACCGGAAAGTAAGCTCCAATGCGCTCGGTAGGTTGAAAAAGTCAAAAAAGAATTTTTGGTGGGGGGAGGGCGGAAAAACATTGGCACCCGGGCGCAAAATTTCTGAATACGTCTCTGTTAAGACGGTAGCTATTACGCGTAATACTCCGAGTACGTACCTATATTATTGAGTGAAACGCATATATACGTGCACCGCGGATTTATGATTTTTTTGTTGTCATCTTGTCTTTTTTTTTTAGAAATCGCATAATTGAACCTCCCACTAATATCGCACGACTCGATGAGGTTATGTAAAATAAATCATAATATTGCAGATTTGTACCTCCATCGTTGTAATACATACACGCATGCAAAACTACATATTCGCCGATGATAATATAACCAATAACCATACTGCAATACAGGATGTCCCGCGAGGATTTACCCATTGCGATATCTCCCAAAATAATGGTGATATCGAAATTCTGGTTTTGTAATGTGACTCACAGGGATAAGAAATACAATTATTTCATATTTTAATCTATTTTAATTTTTTGATAAAAAAGATAAAAATATATTTTTTTATTTTATTATTTCCAAAAAATTGACCATAGCAATTTTGTAGAGTTTATTTTTCTGAAAATATTGCCGTTTCAAAATTTTATTTTCATTAATTTCCTGATTCTTCATTTTTTTTTAGTTTCGAGAAAAATTGCGAATCATTAATAATTAACACCGTAATGTTATCAAACATGTGACCGGCCGTGCCGAACGAATACTTTCCGTGTTCACAATAGTGTCAATAGTTATATAATCATATTTTATTTCGTCAAAACTAGAAAAAATATTAAAAATCAAGAAATTAATGAAAATAAAATCCACCCCCGCCTAAATATACCTATATATGTATTAAAAAAAGTGACGACTGCAAGACTCCGTTATTATAGTTTATTACCCATATGGCCATCGCCATATATTATATACGCATGATGCATATTATGAGTGCAGTTAAATGCATTATGTATAATTACATTAACACAAAATCTCGTAATAGGTATAGGTATATAATTGTCGTGGTTTACAGTTTTCGTTTACAAATAATACATTTATTAAGGGGGGAGGGATAAACACCCTTCCTCTGCAAGTTACGGAATTAATATACCTATAGGTATACACTACAAATTTTAATCATATTATATGGGTTTTTATATTTCATATAATAACATTATTGGCTACGGATGATTTTTTATCGATGCGGTAAATGTTGTAAATTAAATGCTCGACGTTGTGGAATGTAGATATTTATGTATACTCGGATCTAGTTGTTTTTAAAACTAGTAATAATGTGCGCAGGGCAATAATTAAAAAAGTAAACAACACAAAAATACGAAGTAGTAATAGTAATTATTTCCAGTGAATATAGGTCAACCACGTAAAAAAATTCAAATTTAATATATAATAGGTATTACTATCTATTATAGACGCGGCAAAACTCAAAACAGGTTTCGTCTGGTTAAATATCCGGACGCGTAGACGTATAGGTACGTATATTATTATAGCTACCTACTCGTATGTTTGTATTTTTTTTCACTCGTTGCACACAATGCAGTCTTTGTAGACTTGCGAATTCGTATTATTACGTCAGTTTGCATTATTATATTATTCAATACATACAAACGTATCGATATATATATATATATAAGTAATAAACTAATAACTACGCGGTATAATACCATAACGAATATAAAATCCTCGTGTATACCATGGTATGCTGCAGCTATACCTGCAGTGTTATTATACAAACATAAATAAATAACTCAATGTCCGAAAAGAATGAAAACGAAAAAATTTAAATTTTTATCTGCCTAAATATTATTATCATATTTAAGTGAAACACATGTTCCATATATAATATTAATTACTGCATAATATATATAACTAATTCGTGTTTTATATGTGCGGTATATAGGGCGCGAACAAATTATTAACGTTTGCCCGAAGCCTAATAAAATTACAATTAAGTATCGTAATATTATAATATGTTGAGGTATATACATCACGGCTATATTTATGTAATCGATAACCATTACTTTATTTAGGAATTCTACTTTTTATAATATAGATTTATGTAGGTACCTACATTAAATAAAGAAAAATCAAATTCCACAAGAAAATGTGTATCGCAATCACACAGGCTGTATAGATAGGTATAATTATAATAAACTGTAACTAAACATGATAATGGTATACGCATATATAACATACAGGCAGTTTAGTTTATATATATTATGCCTAATAATCTCCTACCGCCCTATCTTGGTAGGATACAGATCAACAGCCTAAATCTATTTATTTCGCGTACTCTATAACTATATATTATATAGTATAATATAATTTAGGTACTTGCGGTCGACGGTCGGTGGCAGCTAGATATAATAATAACATTTATAGAGCCCATATAATAGAGAATGATGGTGATATTTCCTGTAAATAATATTATTATACTACCGCTGCTGCAATGTGCAGTCTGTTTATGTCATTATGTCGAAAAAAAAATAATAAGCACAAGTACCTACGGTATAGAAAAAGTATACAGGGAGATCCACCAAGCATGCTCATCTGCACCGTCTTTTTATTCTTCTGCAATAATACATGATGCGGTTACCTGTTTAAAATCAGATTTTTGCAATATTTTTAAACACATACTTAGAGACAATATTTTTAAATTTTCGAGTTTTTTTGTACAATACTAATAAGGAGTGTCCTATGGAGATAAAAATACTTCTGTTTTTCAAATAAGAAACCTCCTTTTCAACTTTAAATATTATTCAGTGGATAATTTTTCTGAAAAATTTTACGTAGGTACCAGAAAAAAAATTCGTACGAATAGTTTTCGAGTGATTTAACTTTGTGTTCAAAGGATAAATAATAGCTACATATATGATATTACCATGATATGGTAATGGTTTCATAAGATATGGGGGATATGATGGCGATTTGAATATTCTATACTTTTATAGTAAAGTATAGTAAGTAAGTTTTATAATATAATATTATTAAGAAAAATTAATAGGTTTATAAAAATAATGGCTAAAGTAAAATAAATATACTAATATTCTAACACTATGTCAATTTTATATTTTTTTTGTAAATATTTTTAAAGGTCATATGTTATCCGCATGTTAAAGACCTACAAACTTTTTGATAATTTGAAAACAACTCATTCGCATTTCGAATAACTTTCATCAAAATTTTTAAAATAATTAACCACTAAATAATTAACATTAAAAAAGGAGGGTTATCATTTGAATAAAAAAGACATTCCTAAAGTGGTAAAAATATCTCAGGAATTCGGAAATACGATCTCTGATAATATTTAAAAATTCCAAAAATTGGAATTCTAATGAATTCAGTACTAAAGGAAAACGTTACCACCTTGTATATTAATATATGATGATTGACTTAATTTTATACAGTTATTATAACATAAGTGCACTATCAATAATTAATTATAGATATTATGATGTAGATAACATATACCGTTCATACCATTGATAGTACAATGTACATAGTTTATATTTAAATTTTATTATTTTATTTGTCATGCAACGTCCGTCAAACCATATCGTATCAATATTTATACATATAATATTTGCCTGCATTATTAACCGTTGCACTCAAAATAATATTTAAATGTTACAAAGTACTCATCGTATGATATATACAGTATCATAACAGGGTTCTATATTATAGTATAATTATATTGACATTTTTTCGGAGTAATTATTATAACGACTATATTTATACCTATCAAATTCACTCGTCCACGTACGACTGCGTGATAGCCTATATGTATAAACTAAAACTTAACGATATAATATTACCTATATATACGATAAATCATATAATCGACTCGATTCGAAATATTATCGTACGATAATAGCCCTGCGAAATGGTAAATTTACTGCAGGAAAGGAATAAAACTGTTTTCGATCATTTCGTCTGCATAATTCTCTACATAATATATACGCCGCAAAGGTCGCATTGTATCTCCGTAATTTATTATTGTAATAATTATAATACATAATAGATATCAATTTATCGTTATTATATGGAGATACGACATTTTTTCTTGGTCTTAAAATCATACACCATCATCGGAGATTCGGAGATAGGTACGACGATTTCTACTACAATTACTATCGATTTCCCGCGGAGGATAAAGCTATTAAATTTATTGAAGTGATGACTTTTCGCGTTTTTTTTTTTCTTTTCCTTAAACCACGAACAATCAGGAAATCGTAAAAACCGGGTGGAAACGATTATAATTGCGAATTAAGCCAACGCACGTTTATATCCGTTCAACGGTTAGGCGGGCGCAAGCGGGCGGTCCAGCTCTTCGGGACCGAATGGCGCGATCCGTCGGCGGCGCCGTTCTCGGGCGTGGGGGGGCGCCTCTGGCGAACGGCGTGCGCGAGCGGGCTGAGGGGTATATTGACGCGCGGCCGATCGCGCCGCGGAAGAATGGGCGGCCCGCCGTAATTGGTCCCCCGCGACCGCGGCCATATTGAACGTGACGCGCGGGCGTCCCCCCGCCGCCGCCGCGAGCAGCATGACAGGCGACGCCGGCCGAGAACGCCACCGCCGACGGTCGGAACCGCTCGTCGGCCCTCGAACGCCGCCGCCGGACGTCGACCCGGGGTAACCCCTATCATGGTAACTGGACGTCCGGACAGGCGAGATGTCTATTTGTATTCATCTCTATAGGAACAACTGCGTAATGTTTTGTAATAAAGGATCATTTTTGTATTCCATTGTCCTTATCCCGATTCGCCGGAACAATCTGCCACAGCAGTATTGCACTTTAGCTGCCAATCGGTTATCATTGCACATTTTGTTTTTTCAAAACCTAAGCAAACGATAATAAGCAGACGTTTTAAAACACAAACGTGCACAATATAATAATCGATTGGCTTCATTACGGCGACTACTAATCTACTATAATGTAATAATTATTAGTCTCGATGTCACAGCCATCATTCAAAGTTTGTCATTTTTACGCATATATTGCATAATAATACCACAACTGTCACTATTGGTATATCTACTATGATCGCGTACTAGTTTTATTTTTTTAACATTTTGCCAAAGGAGTTTGAAGTATATTATAGTTATTTGCGTGACTCCAAAGCACGTCAATGATGGAAATGGCATCACACATGGAGGAATTTCAGGGTTAACAGTGTATAATATACTATAATATAACATAATACATAACGAAACGGGTGACCCATAAACTGTTTTAGGCATATTATTTAGTGTACCAACTTTGGTCACCAAATTTTGGTCCTTACCCGTTCTGGTTCAATAGATTTATTTTTAATTGAATTACAAAAGCCATGCTTTGATTTTCGTCACAACAATGCCTATTATATTATAACGTTGTTAAGATATCAACTGCAGAAGCAATAGCAGAAAACAAAGGCTATAGATCCCACCGCTCAATAATATTATATGACCTACTTTAAATAATTATTATCATATACTTCATATAACTATATAACTATACGATTTCCTCAAATGCAGTTTTTGTGCACACTTTTATAAAACGTTCACAGTGCCTATATTACAATGTAATGTTATAAGAGATATTATCATTTATTTTATTATTTTTATACCTGCTATTGCATTCGTCTACAAAGCTTCAATTAATCAAATAAAAATAATTGGACGATCTTCGCGGGCTGCCGCAGTGATGCGTTTTATATTGCAGATAGCGGTTATTGAAAACGTTGCGCATATCATTATACGGCTCACCCATATCCAAATGACACAAGCCACTGTGTCGATGACCTGCAGGGTTACATTTTTCACTGCACCATTATAATTATGTCGGTGGTATGTATTGGTTAGGTATAACATGCCGCCGGACACCAAAACGCTCAAACATTAGGTATATTCGTATATACTTACCTAAATCATAATAATATATTATATGTATTCAATAAAAAAAATATGGTAATATTTGATATACATAGGTCATCGTATATAGTCGGTAGTCGATATAATAATCATCAGATATTACCTATATAGACAACTGCACCGCACGCTGCAGCTTGACGTTTCATCTCAAAATCAATTGATTGGTGTATTTGCAGACCTATATTAGGTGCATGTGCATTACATACTACATTCTTATATAAACTTCAGCAGGGGTTAAAGTGGGGGGACGTAGGAGGACTCAGTCCCCTTACCTCTGACGGCGGTTAAAAAGCGTTCCCTTTAACAAATTAGGATTTTATACATTAGACATATTATACCTAAAATTATATATGGAACGCTTAAAACTTTATGGAGACATTAGTCCCCTCTGGAATTTTTCCCCACTTTAACCTCTGAACTTCAGTTTTAAGACGATGATGGTTTGTGACCTATATAAATTTTACAACCATATCTTTGTAATATTATATCGACGTTGACATTATATATATATATATAATACTATAATAAGGACGGATATATATATGATGGGGAATATATAACGTAGGAATTATGTATACATTGATAAAATATACAAAACATATCGTAGTGTATAATTAGTACACGGACAAAGACAAACGTAACGATATATGTAATAAATAATAATATATATGTTTAAACTTGTGTCAACGAGTTTTATTAATTTTTTTTGAATCTCAATTTTATTTGCTATATTTATAATAATAATCGAGTTTATGTATTATATAATAATATGTACATAAAAAAAAAAAACAATCATGTAGTAGGTATATATAATAGGATTGGCACTTGTACACAGTTATTTACCCTATCTTAAAATTAAGTCTACTGTCATATTGTATATATATATAATATGAGTTTACAAACGGTTCTATTTACATAATATATTATGAATATAAATATACGCGCGGATCGCAATACCATTTATTATACTTATAAATATGTACATATTATATATTCGTATTTTATGTATATATTTTTTTTTTCACGTTACGTGAAAAACATAAGAATTGTACAACAAACAAACAATAATATGAATATTTTTCGCATATATAATACGATATAATAATATGATGCGCGCGATTCCCGTCGAACAAAATAACATATGGGTACATTTGCAATATCCGACGAGGCGGAAAAAAGTCTTATCACAATAAACAACACGTAAACGATAATAATTTTATGATGACGATGATAATATTATGGGCACCTACGTTTAAACAGAATATAGTCAAAAAATAAAATTAAAAATTAAAACGATCCCTCGCGGAGGGTTGGCATGGTGCATTCCTGCAGCGACGAGTATATAATATATTATATTATAATATGATATAATATGGCGTTACATGCGCATATTATGTATACTTAGAAGAGGTTGTTAAGACAATATTTTTTAAATATTATAATTTTAAAAAAAAATCACGAGATTCGATTTCGATGATTACGATATTACCAACGTATCGTTCTGTGGTTGCATTTATTATATGTTGGCGGACGAATAGTATTATATTCTATCACATTCAACGCCGCTACGACGGTTCGTTTTTAATTTTTTCTTTGCAGGTGACTAGTTTCCATGTACAATGATAAAGTAGTTATAATGATAATAATAATAATAATTGTATAAGACAATGGTTTATACAATATAATAACATAATATTACAATAATATTATATATATATATATTATATAATAAAATAGAACGAGATAGATACGCGGCGCGTATAGTCTTTAAATACCGTTTTGCCGTGCGCGAGGACCGCACTAGACGCTCGTGGTAGACCCCGGGCCCCCGCCGCCCATCGACGGCGAGGGTGACGCGGGGGTGGCGGACCGCCGACCGCCGCCGGGCGACATCGACGAGCGCGCGGGCGACGTATGAGCCTGCTGTACCTGTCCGCCGGCCGGCTGGTGCGTCGGCGGCGGGCCCTGTTGCTGTTGCTGTTGCTGCTGCTGCTGCTGTTGTTGCTGTTGCAGGCCTTGGGCGATGAGGTGCGCCATGGTGGGCCGGTGCGACAGGAGCGATTGCAGTTGGTGCGGGTGGCCGAACAGCTCGGACGGGTGTTGGAAGTAGTGCGGCAGGTGCGGGTTGCCGTACAGCGGGTGATGAGGCCTGGCCGCGGCTACCGCAGCCATCTTCAGTTTTTCGATCTCGGCCTCTTGCAGCCGCTTGGCTTTGGCTCTGCGGTTTTGGAACCATATCTTCACCTGTTAATTCGCACACAAGTCGCAGAGATTAGAAAAGTAATGACGACGATGCGACATTTTATTGTTACGGCGTACACGTCATTATAACGGGTTTCAAACGTAGAGCAGTTCAAAATAATATGGTGTTGTTAAAGTAATTTATTCAATATTACGCCGAGCTTGCTATTGAACATGTCATTAACTACCCTCTAAAAACATCAGACCCACGCGGGCTATGTTATTCCCCCGCCCTATTCAATCAAATGCATGTTTCATTTTAAAATCTTTTTTTTTTATTTTCTATAATAATTATACAATCTATACTTCTTAGCATAATGAGTATAAGTGATAAGAGACAGAAAAAAATAAGACACATGATGGTATTCGTGATTAAGAAAAGTCACCCACTAGAGGACCCTTTGCGTGATGGGGTTTTTTAAATCTAATAATACAAATCATTGCAAATGGTTTTAGGTATAACGTTTCGTAACGTAGTTCCACACGAATAGTGTGAAAATAATAACTAATAACTAATTACAGTTGTACTCCTGTAGGAATTTTATTATTCAGAACGGCGAGCGTATCACATTAAAGTAGACCTACAGTATTAACAATATTATAGATTGATTATTAGTTCCTATTAAATTTGCAATTTGCAAGTCACAATTTATAAATATTGCCTTTTGCGAGACATATACATGCATACTATATTAGTATTCAGTAAACTATGATAATATGTATTGTGTGTACCTATTTATAGATCATGCAGCATAATATATGTATAGATATTATTGTGTCTATACTCTATAATAGCACCATCCCATGCCATTAGAACTAAATTGTTTTAGGAACACCTGTTAATGGTGCTAGACGACACTAATTACATTATAATATATCCGTATATATAGTATACATGATATAGGGAGCATAGGAAATCCGAAACCCATCACGACGTGTCGCAAAAATGTCAAACACATAAAAGTAATCAAGTATAGGTACAAAACAATTGCGTTACCTGTGTTTCGGTCAGGTGCAGCGAATTGGAAAACTCTGCCCGTTCGGCGATGCTCAGGTACTGTTTTTCCCGGAACTTTTTCTCCAGGTTCAATAACTGTTGCGTGGTGAACGGCGTCCGGGGCTTCCTGTTTGGCTTGTGCTTCCGCAGGTTACATTTGAGTTTGGGCGGTTCGCCGTTGTTGGAATCTGAAAGAGAAAACGGAAATGAGTACACCCGATAAGCACGTCGCACATTGATATCTCGTATCGTTTAGGTAGTTTCTAATATAATATTATATTATTATTTTAAGTACGAATAAAACAACGACCAATAATAATTTCACAGCGTTAAAAAATATCGTTTGATCAATATAATTTAACAATGACAATGTATTGTTATTGATAACAATATACGATAATATTATCGTGTCGAAGACGGCATACACATGCAGTAAAAAACTAGGGACACGAGCTCACAGGCGCGCACACGCGCCCATATGTGTGTGTGTGTGTCTGTCTATAAATACGCGATGTGTTTAGAACGCGACGATTAACGACGATAAACGGCGGCAGCGTGTGTGTGTGTGTGTTTTAAAAATTTGTGGCAAATAATTTGAACGCGTGAAAACCGAGGCCAAAAAATGTAAAACCTACAGACTTGTATACGCGACGGTGTGCTGCAGTTATCGACTATACAGTAATATATTGTTCGCGTTTAGGCGAGTCATTTTTTTTTTTTCGTTTCCTCTTTCTTGGCACGACCCTCGCGCGTTTGTCCGCGTGTGCGTTTGTCATCGTTATACGATGTCAGTGTGTGCGTGCGTGCGTGTGAGCTGCCGGGTCGGGCCTCGCGCCGATTAACACATTTTACGTTCGTTTTAACGTGTATTTGTCTCGGTCGCCCGAGAGAGCAATTAGACGCCGCTAAAAATAATAATAAAACGGTGGCCGAGGAATTGTATATAATAGTGTATACAAACCGCAACGCGGCGCACGGAAAAGAAAAAAAATCGCCCAATTAGAGAGAGATATAATATGCACAGGCGGAATACCGCAGACGGCGGCGTTATAGGTTACTGCTGCTTGCGATGCCGTTGCAGCCGGCTAGACGACAGAGATCGACAAAAAAAAAAGAAGAAAACGCGCTGCCAAACAATAGCCGATTTGTATATAAAACCGTGGCGATTATTATTACTATTATTGTAATCATGCGCGATTATGTACACTATATATAGATACTTTTATATATATATAAATACAGACGGGAGGTATACTACCTATATATTATCATACTGCAGTATTGCGTCTATTGTCGTGTAACAATGGCATTAATATAATGTATTATTATCGTACGCGCGATAAACTTTGTAAAAAATACGTAAAAGTGCCCGCCGGTAGGTACTCATAATATGTACCTTTACATATATCATAAAAAGGTTTGAGTGATGAAACAATATTTTGAGCGCTAGAGTTCGGGTCCGCGGCGACCTACCCCCATTAACTTGAGTGTTTTATCCATAGGTAGTACTACCTACATATTATTTCCGTATTCACAATCGTCGTCCCTAATCGTGCAATTTTAATACCTATACGATAAACACAATAATTGTTTAAAGTTTCATATTATATTTTTAAACAATTCAAAAACATTACATTTTAACCTAACCGAGCAGAAGATCAACAACTTAACGATCCATGAGTTATCGTAGAATCGCTACGATATCGTATACATGATTACTGATTAGTAAATGCCTATTATATATTTTGTCGATTTATTCACTGCAGTGATTATATTATTATGTTGACATGAACTCGTATAGAGAATTTTTAAACGGTTTTATTAAGTAGCTATTATAGGGCATACCTTCGTAATTTTCACTCAACTATTATTAATATTTTATCTTTTGCCTCGGTTGCGTTTCAATGAATCGTATTAATTTAATGACATAGGTAAACACATCTGTTAGAGCAATAAAATATTTGTATCGTGTTAGTGAATTCGCTCGATTTTTTTAATATTCCAGTTGAGGAAAAAAACTTTAACTAAATATATATGTATACATTGGTTTAAATGATTACTTCAGCGGATCAAGCAAGTATGACACTAAACAAATGTCTACAATACAATGTGTATAGAATATAAAATGTTCGTCGAGAAAATTAATATTTGTGAAATTGAAATATGTTTGAAAACGATATTATTGTAATATTGATTTTTCAGGCAGCATAATAGGTAGTATTATTATAGTTCACGTTTGCTTGTCGTCAAATATAATATGTATTATTCCTATATGTACCTATATGAAACCTGATGAATAATAGTAATACAAAATAACGAACGAACAAACAACAATGAATAGACAGATTAGATTAATAATAATATTAAGTGGACTGCAAATATTGACTTAAAATGACACAACGGCCTAGAAAGACGAAAATCTTAGTGTAAACAATGTATATTGGAACATTGGAAGGCGGAAGACAAATTCGACTATATTAACATCGGAAAACGCTATAAATAAGATATAAGAGGCGTATATAATAAATAAGTAATAACCATGACACGGGTCATACCTAAATCATAATATATAATACAATATTCGGAACGTTATTATAGTTAAGCTCACGACTAAATAATCCTAAAATTAAAGTACCTGAGTATAATTATATATTATATGGTTAATATAAAGCTACTTAATTATTCTCAATTCATTAAATATTGACAACTGTTAACTATATTATATGGCTATAATATAGATAACTTTTAATTAAACGAAAACTATTACCGAAATCTAAAAGAACATAGACCTATAATGTAAGTATGAGAACAATACAATATTCAGATATTATAATTAGCGTAATGTAATATAGTATTAAGTAACCACACAATATTGGTTGATCGTAGTCAAATATGTTATCTATAATAATATTATAAAGAGGGAGATGGGAGATTTTATTCAATTAATTTATTTAATTAAACAATTATCGCAATTATTTTTGAAACTCGGTCAATTTAAAGATCGCACACAGAACGATGACAAAGTAGAACTTTTATTGTAATAATATAATATATATAATATATATTATACAGCCACAGAAAGACGGATTTCATGTGCGTTATGTTAGAGCGCAGTTTAGACCGATCGCTGAATAAAATTAGCTGGTCCACAAAACGATTAAGCATAAAATATTGAACTGTCGATATCGAATAATTACCGACATTATTATAAATATAACAATCGTCGAGCTCGCGCGTCAACAATAATAATAATTATTATTCGGCTAATTACGCTTTATTGTTTTCATTATATACGACAATGGTATAAAAATAGAGGCGCTATTCCTATATGAAACGGGGTTAAAAATAAATACCGACAATTACCTATCTATTATGCCAACGATATATATTATGGACTTTCTAAAAATAGTGTGTTCGAGCGAACGTCACGGAAAATTAAGATTTTTTTAGTCACCGGTTAACGATAAAAATATTATAAGTATGCCGCCTTGGTCAATAATTATTTCATATAAACATAAATATTATGTATTTTGTCGCGATTAAACTAATTCAGAGATAATTATGTGATATAATTGTATTGACTTGAAAACTTACCGGGCGATCCGGAGTTGAGACCGGTGGAACCGAACCCAGGAAATGCACCGGCGTAATGTGGGTGCCACGCTCCGGGGGCAGCGGGGTGCTGCATACCGGCCGCCGAATAGGCGGCTGCCGCGGCCGCGGCGAACGCCGTGAACGGTGTCGGCCGCACCGGCGCGACGGGATGGTGATGATGACCGCCGGTGCCGCTAGTGACGGACGCACCGCCGCCGGACATCATAAACGCGGCGCGGGCCGCCATGGACCCGCCGGGCTGCTGGAACGGGTGACCGCCGTGGTGCTGGTGATGCGACAGCGGAGGCGACGACGTGTGAAGCGGCATCGGCGAGCGGCCGCGGTCCGGCGTGCTGGACGAGCACCGCCGGCCAACCGCTACGCCGCCGTCGGTCGTCTCCACGTCCACGCTGTTGCGGTCGTCCTCGTCGTCGTCCGGCGTGTCCATGTCGTCGTCGTACACGGACCCGGGCGTGGGTGACCGGACAGGCCTAGTGTCGGCCAACAGCGCGGCCACGCTGAACTTGATGTGACCGGACGGTCGAGCTGCCGCCACGACGGATGACCGTGGGCTGCTGGCCGTGTCATCGTTGTTATTGTTATTGTTGTGCAATTGATTGCTGTGATGGTTGTGGCCGTGGTGGTGATGGTGGTGGTGGTGGTGGCCGACGCCCGTCGGTGGACCGCCGCCCATCATCATCGCCGCCGTCGACATGTTGGCGGCTGCGGCCGCGACAGTCATCATACGAGACGTCTTGCCGTTTTGCTGCACGTCGTCGGCGCCGTTGCTGTCAGCTCCGGCGGCTGCCCGTTGCTGTTGTTGCTGCTGCTGTTGCTGTTGCGGTTGCGGACCGCCACTGTTGGCGGACGGCGTCGGCGGCGGCGGCGGCAACAGATGGTTGAGCGTTAAGACTGTCATATTTGCTGCTCCGGTCTGTTCTAGCATGTGTGTCCGCACGAACCGTTTGTAAAGCGCATTCAACGCGCGCGGCTTACCTATCACCGGTAGACCGCAGCGGACGATGCGCGCGAATTCATAAAACGAATAATTTCGATTTTGATGTTTTTTTGTGCGGCTATAAACGACCAATAGAAGTGTATTAAAATATCAAAAATATTTAATTGGAGAACGCGAGAAATTTAAAATAATATATGATCAATTAAAAGCGCAAACTCGATCGATTGCAACACCGGCGAATGTGTTATTAAACGTTATGGGAACACTACGAACGGCAAACGATAATATAATATTATTTTATTGCAACATTAATATTATTATAATATTATCAACACGTATACACGGCGAAACACGGACAGTAGCGGTGTCGTCGGTCGACTGAACGTCCAAACGGTTAGCGCCGCGGCTGGCTGCGACCTCGCGACGACGGCGGCCGCGACCAGAGCGCGCCCGGTAGTGGCCGCCGGCGCCGCCCACCGATCAGGTCACGCCCATGCCGGCCCCCGTAACGCCGACGACGGTGCTGCTGTCGCTGAGTGGTGGCGGGTACTGTGGGTGGTTCAGTCGGAGCGGCGGTGAGGGGGCACGTCGTTTCGTCAATACGACTTGTCCGTCGTCGTCATCGCACGCCACCGCTAGTATTAAATTATCTATCGTTATATTGTCGTCCGCTCGCCGCCCCTCGATGGATCGTTAACCGTCGCTGGTTGCAGTGGCTTATTACATATTTTTATGGTACATAGTTTATAGAAGGTACCTAGGTACTTGCGGCGAGTATTGTTATCGCTACTGTGGTGTAGGTATCTTACATATATTATAAGTACCTATACCTTGGTTTAAATATACGAATTTTAATAACGTCCCTTCTCTGTATATAAATCATATACCTATCCACTATTGTACCTGCAATATTACTATATATATATATGTATATACATATATATATATAGACAATGGATTTTATTTATTTACAAATATTATTTTGTATATACCTATAAATAGGTGTATTTATAACCGTTCTGTGGTGTACAAAACCGCAATAGATATCGCGATATGTCGCAAGTGTAGGTATACCGCATCATCTTCATTCAATATAGGTAACCGACAGGTCGAAATAATCGATGTCTATACCCATTATCTGAATTCAATTATTTATCAAATAATCATTATATATATATATATATATATATATATGCAAAGTAAAACGATTTTAATATTTTATACAAACTTTAAAATGTATACAAAATATGTTCATTTCCCCTCCATTTGTAGTACCTATACTTAGAAATATCTACCCAACTAAGAACAAACTATTTTATCCAATTTGCTATTAGAAACCTCGATTATAACGTTGATGACTGGAGGTTACTTCTGGAAACACTCAGTATTAGTATACACTATAACTTCACATAGAATCTAAACTATTTATATATAATTATATTTATTCTAGGAAGAGTTAGTTAAATTATAGGTATTCCTCTACTAAAATTATTATGCGCATTTCACAAAAAAATCCCGCATATATATCTACCAAAATAGGTACCTACAGATGAAATCGCGTAGTTATAACTTTAAAAACATATACCAGCGATATATACATGGGTAACTGGTGAATATACACTCGCGATATTTGTACAAAACTGCACCGTGTACATCATAGTCAGCCGTTTACAATAATAATGCCAGCAATTTTCCGAGACAAATGGCTCAATATACAGGGTGATTCTTTTATCAAGCAACACTTATATGGTGTTTGTGTGTAAATACCACCTAACATACACCACCCAAAACCACCCAACTTTGGGAGGCTATATCTTGTAAACGGATAAACGAAAAATGAAAATTTAAACGTGAAAATTCATTGAAAAAATAGCCTTTTTAGTTTATGAAATTTTAAGTATAGGTTGTCATTTAAAAATCAAAAGTTCATAATGGTTTACCTGATAAATATAAGGTTGAAAATATTTAAAAAATATATAGTTCTAGAACAAGATGGATCCACAATTTTGAAAAAAAAAAAAAATTGAAAAAAGTCAATAGTTTTTGAAATAATAAGTGTTGTTTGATAAAAGAATCACTCTGTACATAGAAATATATATTTAAATACCTATTTAGGTTTTTGAAAATTAGTATTTTACCTATAGACTATAATATCAATTATCAATAGGTATACCTGTAAGCATAGGCACTCATATTTATTACGCACGTGTTATTGACTACTCCAATACGATTAAAAATAAATTAAATTTTTGTTTAAATATTTATACTAAAACACGTTGATGGATATATACCTATCTACGACATGACCTCGATTATATTATTATTGTTGTTTTTATTATTATTATTATAAATTATAAATTATAATAGCTTTATATGGAGCGACACGCTCGATTATCATAATTTATTATTTAACAATTAATTAAATATTTTCTAAAAAATCGTCCATACGATTATACGAAATGATATTCAAATTATTATTTCCCGAAACATTTATATAATATTACTACAAGTATGTCCATATAGAATAATATATATATATATAATTTATAAGTGTAAGATTATATTTATGTCTACCGTTATCATCATAAATCATATAAAAATCAAATATATCTAAATTAATATACACCCAATGCAGTGACGCATAAAGGCAAAGGCATAGGTATATAGGTATAGGTAATTGATTCAGTTCATAATATTTTATTTGTACACATAATTATAATACTATTTCAAATAATTTGATGTGTACACTAGTAGCATTTATATATATATATATATATATATATTAAAGTTATTTTGTATATAATTATGTAGGTATAACGTTTAAATTATTTTATTTTGAAATCATTAGTCTAAATTTAATTATTCTATTCTGTGATTGTGCATTTCAAAATATCAATGAGTGCCTTTCTAATAGTTCCTAATTATATATTATATATTATAATAAAACCCAGTGTTTGTCAACCTACAGGTCGTGACGTTTTTTTAATTGTCACAAGCATATTACTTTTATACATCATATAAGATTAAGCGATTGAGTTATATTTCTAATTACTAATTTTAATAATGTAGAACTTATAATATTAAAATAGAAATATAACAATACTGTATAAAGGTACCTGAAATATTTTTCTGTGGGTCGCCATACCGAAGAAGGGTCTAAATAATAAATTGTGTATCAAAAAGTTTGGGAAATACTTTCATGCCTCATACCCAATACCATGGTTACCAATCCAATATTATATCTTAAATCACGATTGAAACTACCATTATAATAGCATAAATTATAATATTATATTTTAATATAAACCTCTACACCTGCAGATAAGAAATTACAAATTATTAAAAGAACGACTGCATGCAATATAAATATATATTATATATAAGTAGGTACGTTATTACAAGCAATAAGTTGCAGTAATATAAACGACTTTTAGTTGAACTGTTTGACCTGGAACTATGTATTTCGTTTTTATTTCATAAATATTAATATAAGAATTATGTTATCAATGAATATTGTGGTTATATAAATATTTTATATATTTTATAACATTTATAGATGTATAGTTACTTTAAAATATACGTTTTAATAATTGATTATTGTTATTACCTATATATATATACGTATACAGCCATGTTCCTATATATATTAAATATTATACCAGTTTTCGTGCCATGGATTTCGATCTTTGTACTTTTTTATTAGTTTTCCGTCTGTTAAAAAAAAAAAAAATCATTACAATAAATAAGGTTTTCAATCGAGCCGTAAAAATATATTAAAATCCGGTATCCTAATAATAATATAAACGAAAATTTAAAATAACGATAGGTACTCGCAATGGTTACCATTATAGCCATTTATTAAAATTGTTATAAATTCTATAAATTCTAATGAAATCTTATATGTATATAATATGCCTATGTATAGGTATTATGTAAATATATATTATAATATTATAATATCGTCACGCAGTCATATGGTATATTCACTGAGTGCAGGTTTGCTATAATATTAGTTGCCGATTAGCATAATAATATTATACCTATTATAGATTATTGCAGACCGTTTTAAAAACAATAATCACTGCACTACATAATATTATATTATTATAATCGTAGGATAACGATAATTGTCTGTGTAAATATAATTTAATGTGGTTGTGCATTAATTTCAGATAGCGTATACAAGCACATATTATATGCGATAGCTAGGTATAAATTTTATGGTACCTAATTTATTATAAATTATTGTGTTTAGAGGTTACCGCTATTGCTGTATACGATAATATTATATAGAGCAGATATTTCATCACAATCTCGTCCGATCGTATTCAATTCGTTAATCGTCCTAATGATATTATCATAATACCTATAATATTTTATACGGTCACAGAAAACGTATGTACGCATCTCTAGACCGAAATAAAAATGTTACGAAACCATACAATTTATTATCATATTATTGATTATTAGCGATTATTATTAATATACCTACCTATATACTAATTCCACAACGTCAACGACCTATTAAATAATATGATAATTGCAGGGTATAATAAATGAGCGTCTTTTAATTTGGTACAATATACAATAACTTAGACTAAAATATGTCTAAACCATAATAGATATCATATTGTGCACTTATATAATATGTATAATATAGACATTTTTACGACCGTCGATTCTGATAAGACGTACATCGTATATCTATATACATAGGTAATAATTATTGTGTTATAAATACATCACGTCATATTGTTATAAATACCTATATAGCTACTTAGTTATCATTAAAGTTTACGAATTTTAATTATGAATTAAATAAGAATGTATAGGTATATAGGTAACTCGAATATAAATTTTTGTGCAAGAATTTTAATTAATTATATTGTAATTAGGTATACAAACTATAAGAAACTAAGCAAAACCATTACGGAAATGATCTACATGTATTAGTGTATTAATTAATATTAACAAAAAAACAAAAACAAATTGATGCAAGGTAGGCGAATATTGAAAACATTTTTGTATAATAGTATGCTATATTGCTATAATGGCACAAAACTCGACCAATAAAGTGTAGTGTAATGTTGACATTAGAATAATAATATATCCATATAGGTTGTATAAATATAGTTGAAAACCCATAAAAAACGAAAACACGAATCAAAAGAATCTAAGTAGAAACAGCCAATTTTAGTAGAATTTTTATAAAAATATTCCAATAAAAACTGCTACATTTAAATATTATGATTTCAAATATTTTTAGTCTTATAATAATCATGCCTTGGCCCAACCGCCCAACTACATTTTTATGTTGGTAGATTCCATATATGCTGTTGCATTGGTGTGCAATCTCGAACTTGTAAGTCGGTGACTTGATGTAAGATCTTAAAATATGTATAAGTCATGATTTAGAGATCATATTTTGACGGTATGTAGTATAGTTTAACAGTAACGTAGCATTATCATAATACTATTAATACCGTTTAAAGGTACTATACATATAAGTACCTATAATACCTACGACAACGAGGAGCTTTTTATAAATTATTATAATGTTATGAGCGAGCATAACGGCCTATCACGACGAGCTATATTGCTATATATATATATATATATATATATATATTGCAGCTGTAGAGCGACGATAAGAAAATAATACACAGCCAAGACGGAAAAAAACGTAATAATTAAACAATTCTGAGATGTTATCGCGTTTACACGAAGCAAATACTAATTATTGTACTGGCGAGTAACGCACATATAGGTAACATATAATATAATACATATGCGATATGCGTATATATATATGTACAATATTTATAAACCTGAGTGTATATACCTATATAAGCGATGTGTATAATATTATAAACTCATATTATAAGTAAGGTATACGTTTATATACAATGGCCCATTTTGTATATTTAATAATAAACGCGTATATTATACTATATACACAGTTTATTATGTGGTGATTTTTTTTTTTTTTAATTACGTGAAACTCGTTTAGTAGTAAATTAAAAAGCATTAATTTTTTATTTTCACCGAGTCGTTTAAGCCGTATCGGCCGGCAACAATATAATATACATAATTTATATAAATATACAGTATATATGAAGCGTTTAGCCATTGTTTAGCGTCGTTGATATACAAAATAATATATAATCATATATGTAACTAACATGATATCTAGTATTTACATCTGCAAGGTACGAGATATATACTCAAGTTCCTCGCCTACATACGTAAGTATATAGGTATCTATACGACGTACATAGCCACATAGGTATATTACATTAACGATCAAATACACGATAATAATAATTATTATGTTCTCGTGTCGCGCACTAATTGTTTAAATTAAAACCATTATTATACAATACAATATACCTATATGTATATAAACAGGTACGGAAAATAATATTTATGCGTATAACAAATATTACGCGCTTATATGCACACAATACACACACACACACACACCTAGTCCGTCATGGACTCGAGGTCTGCAACAAAAGACTTTTATACATAATAATGCGTAACATCATTATTGTAAATAATAAATAATACATAATAATGGCTGCCATGTACTACACTTCACCACTGTTTATAAACACGCCGCGTCTATATAGGTAGATTTTCTGCGTAAAAGTATTACAGCCTACAGCTGTTTATAGCTATAAATACCTATAGGTATAGGTACACAATATTATTGTGTAGCAAGCGTTCTCATCGCCCAAGTATATTATTGTTTTCACACACGAGTACAAAATATACGCGACGATTGGCCAACCGTAACACATTTTGTGCGAATCTTACAGCACCAACGTAGTATATTTTAATATGTATGCTTACACTAAACCGGAAACGAATAGGTTATAATACCCATCTATTATACGCTTTTCGTCGATGTACGCATGTTGGGTATTATATAAATATACGGACGAAGCGTCATGGCGATATCAAATAACTAACGCTAAAAAAAAACCGCAAAAGAAGTGGTTATCAGACAGAGAAAATGTAGAACGCGATTTCTATGTAGAGTGGCGGGTTTAAGCCGGTACCAGAAGAGGACTAGTTCATGCTCGAGATATTGAGGGTACAGCGAGCTTTGATCTGGCCGTAGAAGACTTTTACGGGATAGCAATTGGCAGGTTATTATATAATTTTCGTCTGCTTTCCATACAACCATCGTGCTAAAATTTATGCCCAACCGATACCTGGAGTCTGGTCATACTGCACACTAACCATTATATTATAAGCTAAGAATGACAGCGTCTGTTTTTCAGGTGGACTTTTCATGATTTATAATTATTTATATTCTTGTTTTACTTTTACTTCAATAAACGATAAGCAAGTCTTACGAAAGTTATGGACCCCTGTGTAGGTCACAAAAATATACATACATACATACATACATATATATATGTAATATATATATATATATATTAATAATAAATAAATAAATAGGAACACTTAAAAAATAGTACAATATTCTCATTATTCGATTGAGTTATGTTGAATTTAAAGTTTGTCTTATTTTTCCACAAACAAATTGTTGTTCTCTTGATACCCATAAACTTTACGGTTAGTACCCAAATAAAAATACCATAGTATTTACCCTTATTTTCGTGCTACAATGCAGTTGTATAATATAATAGTATCGCTATAAAGATTGAATTTAAACTAACCTGACACGGTTGTGTTTGGTGATAATATTATAATAAAACAATATTGTTGTTTGCGTTACCCGAGAAAACTATAATAGTGTCTATATTATAATACTTTACGAGAGTATAAGCAGCAGGTACCAATATTATTATACTACTTCGTATCGTTCGTAATTAGATTATTATTTTTCACTAATTTGTAAATAAGTAGGTATAAGATATTATAATAGGTATCATAACGATTTTAACGACCATCGTGCGCGATATGCCGGAATAATCGATACACAGTCGTTACATAATATGCGCCTTGTGGGTTATAAGTGTTATAAACTTATAACTAATTTGGGCAATTTATACAACATTGATTTTTTTCTTTTTAATTGGTTCGGAAGATTAATTACAATCGACGACAGATATTCAAATAAAATTTAAGTGTACCTACAATAAGAATAAGATATATTTACCTATCCTATGGATGTCGGTCATACAAACACAATATATTAATATAATAAAAATCAATGTATAGTGTTTTGAAAAATTATCATGTAACTATCTTTGGCTACCCCGAAAATCTCCAACACGCGGAATCTGAATGAATTAATTGTTGAAAGAAAAAATGAGAATGCGAACATACGCTTAGTGAAACACTCTATAGTGTCTATATGATATATAAAATTATAAACAGTACAAATCGTGTGTATACGATTACGATATCAATTCGATTATGATAATAATTGTAAAAGTGAGCCGCAGAGAGAAATCGACGAACGAAATAACAATATATGTGTTGTGACAGTTGAGTAGGTACCTACCTTAAAAAGGTAAGAAAACATAATAGTAGTAATTATATGTTTGTGTATGGCAGACGACAGTCTACATAGTTCTCACTATTTCATTAACGAATAACACTGAGATTCCTTGACACGGCAACATTGGAAGGAGCGAAAAATCAGATGAAGAAACCAATAGAAAACAGTAAAATCCATAGATAGGTACCCTAAAACTTAATAATAACAACTTGTGCAGATTTAAAAAAAAAACGAAATTAAATAGCTCGTCTTTATCAAATGTCAGACCAACTGGCTCAAGTAGAACACCAAATTAAGAAAAATAAAATCACAGTCTTCGGCCGGCCTAACCCCCTCCTAAACAGAAGAGATAAGATGGTAATATTCAATAATACTCCGCATCGGCCACACCCGCCTAACCACATGGATACCTCAACCTCGTGGATAAAGAACAGAAACCAAGGTGCAATTATTGTGGAATTGAACTTACAGTCAAACAAATATTCTCAAAATGACTCCAACACAGAGAAATCAGCAGCCTCAACTTACCCAACACCTCCTCAGACGTATGAATAGGACTCGACGTGAAAACCGTCACATTAATATTCAAGTCTTGTAAAAATACCAAATAAAACAAAAATAAAAACAAAAATTGTAACTAATATGGACATTGCCACCGATGTTCATAAAGATCATTAAAAATAATATATAACGAATAACGATAAATGTATTATTATAGGTATAATTATATATAACATTCAATTAATAATATACCAATTACCAAGTAAATTACATTTATAAAAAAATATGATGTGTTATCAAATATTTTTCCTCAATGTAAATAAAAAAATGATTCTTCACTTTGAAGAAAAACATTATAATATTATCTATTATTTAATTAATTTGTTTAAGTTTACAAGCACATATTCCGATAAACTTACAGCGCAATCACGATCACATATTCACATGTTTGCTCTGGATCGTTGCATGGTTATAAGTGGTAGAAAAAGATATAACGTTGAAAGTTAAAAAAAGGTTAAGATTTTCTAGCCTCTCCGCCATTCCCCCTGCTCGCAGTTGTGACAGAAAGTGAATCATTCGACGATACTATTGCATTATATTATTATATAAATATTATATATACTATATACCCAGTGGAAACGATACGATTGTAATAACAATAATATGTTTATATATAACAATGTCGACGACGTATGACACAGGACGAATGAGCAGCGTAGATATATAATATGTACATGTATATATATATAGTATGTACAATAATATATAGTCACAGCAGTGTTATCTCGTTCACATTCAATTAAGTCGAAATGCGAAAGACGTTTCGAGAAACTTATACAATTAGAGAAGTCACCGAGGCGACCGGTCTCTTGTCCGTGCTCATCATTTATACACACACAGCAATATTATACATATATATATGTGTGTGTATATTATATGTACATAGGCGAAACTGCGTAATCCCAAGTACATATATATATATATATATATTATATTATATTGTCGTCGTAAACTTTGGACGCGAATATACTCGTATTATTATAATAGTATTGCAGTTATACTTTATGTATATATAGACTGTTATATATATATATATATATATATATATATATATATAAATATATAGATGTATTCAATACTTACCACCGTTGCACTGCCGTATTGTGCGTTTATTATTACGATGCGCACTCCATATAATATTCCTCTATAAATATTCGATGTGCGTTGCATATTCGACTCGACGTCGAACGATATTCTTCACGATTAAATTTCAATTAGAAAGTTTCATGCGCCAGATGACGTCCATTGTATTATAATCGTTTCGCATAAATCTATATACGTATAATATGTTTAATACATACGATTTGTCCGCGAACGATAATAATATAATTGCATTGGGTCCGATCCGAAAACTTTGCAAATAGGCTATATAATAATATGCAATTACGGGCGGCACAGATAGCGCAAAACTGCAGCAACGGCCTAGCAAGGTAGGTATGTATAATTATATGCTGATATTATAATGTTTTAGCCGTGATGCGACTGCGGGAGGTTATAGGTTAGATAGCCATTTTTTTTTTCAATTTAATACCCACGACAAGGGTAGAGCAGCTCATATTCTGTTCGACAATATTATTATGCTATATACTCCGAGATTAGGGGCTACCTACCTTACCCAATTCGGATCGCCGCCAAAACAACTAGGTAGGTATATGCGGTATCTGACATTACATTTTTAGGTCACATCCCTGCTGGGTTTTTACGACGGACGTCGAATTTCTTAGAATTTTCAAACGTCGAATTTATTCGGTTAGGTTAGGTTTGGTTTTAAGTTCGTAAATAATAGCTGTATAATGTATATAGGTATTTGGTTTTTCAATACGGGTACGACAGCTAGCAACAGCACGCGCTACGCTTTGGCATTTTACACCTATAGGCCATAAAAATGTTATTTATCTTATGTGCGCGTTTTGTGTAAAGTCGACCCACATAATCCGATGGATATACCGCGGCGGCGGCGACAAACAAACGTATATAGTTAGCTAGGTACAGCCGATACTGACTGTATTGTATTATATATAGTACATAATATAGGTAGGTAGGATCATGAAATAATGTATAATATAATGCAGGGCGTCGGAATGGGAGAGTGGAAACGAAAAAGGACTAATTCCGAACCAGGTGCAATAATAGTCATATACCTATATAGTATAATATAGGTATAGATACAACAGCAGCATCAGAAGTCTTACGGCAGCTATACCAAGCGCCGCACTTATATCATTTACAGGTAGAACGGAGTATATTTTATCGACCCTTTGTCGCTCCAAACACTTATTATTGTCATTCATGCACAATACCCTCGAACTATAACAATATGTACATAGGTTGCATTTATCCGTGTATGAATGGATGCGTATGTGTGTGTGTGTGTGTGTGTGTGTGTGTGTGTGTGTATGTGTGGGTATGTGTAACGCACGACGTTATTGTGTCCGTAAATCGTCTCGTCTGGACAATGGTTTTTAACGATTTAAAAGGATCTACGTTTATTTAAGGGCTAAACGTGGCACGTATTATTAATATCGCCTGCCGAAGGTTAGGTGGTTGGTCTTATATGCTATGATGATATGCCGATGATATGCCGATGAGATGCCGCAGTGCATTTTCACGACATCGAGAGACTAAAAAAAAAATTAAAATTATTAATTTGAACAAAAGTTATTCCAAAAGTCAGTTCTATGTGTTTCTATTACCACAACTTGTATTGTACAATATACGATACTATTTAATATCAACTTAGCTGCCGATGTATATTATATAATATAGTAAACATAATTCCATAAATCTTGCTCCCCAGTAACAATGTATGTTACAAGACAATGTTGTCTCAGTGTTACAAACGCGTAGGTAACACAGTAAATTTACGCTCAGCCGTTCAGGTTTTATCTCGTTAACTTAAAAATTAGAGTGAATAGACCTATTATGAATCTTTATGGTAAGCACATAATGTGTGTTTTGTTGTAAGTTTTTTACGATAATAGAGTTTTTAAGTGAGTTATACGCGTATAATAAATTGTAAAATAAAAATGCTCATCACTTGCTATGTTACGCGTTTGTAAGACTGAGACAACAAATATGGGTGTTGCGTCCTCTCAGTGCCCTCTCGACCTCAGGACATCGTCACCTTAAAATATAAAAACATTTCATATTGTCGATTAGGTCGGTCCGAATGAGTGAGGGATCATCATGCATAATATAACATAATATATACATGCATAGGTACTCACGCCAACTGCAAATACATAGATCGTCACGCCGCGCCTTGGACACTGCTGCACCACTATACAACACTACTGCTGAGCATCGTTTCTCATCGTATATTATTACCTACATAATATTCGCACGGGTATATAGACATAAATATAAGACATGAGTATACATGGTATATACTATATATTGTACAATGCTCGCATTTGACTACAGAAGTATACTTGCATGTATAAATTATAAATACACACACACACATATATATACATTAGTACCTACGATCTCATTTGCCGTGTTGCAGTTGCTGCAGCTCGCGCGGCGGGTTCTTATCATCGCTCACGAATAACATTTTATGTAGTCCATCTCGTTACGTATTCATTTATTTTATTGTCGTCTTTGTACATTACTATAGAAGTACATATATATGCACACGCCACATATTACATATCTACTACGGCTAACTGCAACGTTCGTCTCATTAAATTGACGTCTCTGTTTGCGTCGTGATACGTATAAATATACATATACGCGCACACACATACACACAATATATATTATTATTACATTATAATATAGTCGCATTCGCTCCCTTATATACCGCGATGGCGGTCGTTGGTTTTCTATTTCGTCCGTGCCCTTAAAAAGGCATCGCCCCGTAATTGGGTTCGGCTGCTTGTGGTCTTGCAGTGCACCAGTGCAAGCTGCGCTGCATGCTGTTGCTGCAGCTAATGCAGCACACGCAGTACATATTATATGACGTGATTCAAATGTGTATACGTACATTGCGCACTAGGTATATACGTATTACATTATATCATATATATTAATGATGTTATGTGCTTTGTCATTATACATAGGTCCCTATAGTATTATCTGCTTATACTCGCGATATGCGACGCTGTATACACGGCGTCGAATGTAGAAAAACTAAATTCGAGCAAAATATATGAATGATGATGCCTATATAGGCCTATATATCTATTATATAACCTTTGATACATAAATTGACAAGTGAACATATCTATGTAAGTCGACGTTTATTATATTATGCAGGGAAATGGGAATACGACGAAAAAAAAATCTAAAATATGAATTATAGGTGATTCAAATTTGTATTTACCGCAGCTATTCGTTAGCATACGCCTATGTATATGTGTATAATATTATTGTAGGTACTATGCCTACAATAATAATTCATTTTTGACTTAAATCGCGTGACAACATTTGTGTTAGGTAACTATGTTTGAATTCATTAGGTAGGTCGTGTTCAACATCCGTGTTATTTCACTTTTATTGTTGTGTGTGTACGACGAATGATAACATAATATAATATTATGGGTTATGTAGAGAACGCGTATGACAAAAGATGAATGGAAACAAACATAATAATATTACATGCTATTATTTGAAGGTTTCCGGAAAATCGACTTAGGCGAATTTACTGCTAAATAACATTGATAAAACGACACGATACCTATACATTATTTATTACTGTTTTTTATTATGTTATTCAACCCTGCGGCGTTTTAGTCAAAAGCATTCGTATTTGGCGCGTTTACAAAGGCGATGCTTTTATCTAAACAGGTACACAGTGCAGCTATATAATAATATATTATGTGAAACGAGGATTATTATTGCCATCATGGACATTATATTTTCCTGGTATCCGGATCCGAATAAGGAATAATATGATAACTGCGTTTTTTTAGTCACCTTTTGACTTCGAATTCCATTAGATACGCTTTTTTGCAGATCCCCTGAAAAAAAAACCCGGAAGTACCTATATATAATAAATGAATTTTTGGCGAGAATCGTTCAATTTGTCTATTGTAACAAAAAAAAAAAAATAACACCTTACAGAAAGAAAATATAATACAATATAAAATAACACGAAAAAAACACGTAGCATCACGTATACAATTTTATTTTAAAGTCATTTTCTTTTATCGATGAATAGGTGTTTTTTTCGCTTCAAGAGAAACGTCATTTAATACAATGATAATATACAATAATATAATCTGTATTATATAGGTACGTGTACTCGACATAATAATATTATATAGTAATGATGTCGGGCAAACAAGGACAAGGAATACACACACAAACACAAGTAATACATATCTACAGTCATTATGTATACATATATATAACGTGTGCCTGACGCCTGTGCGAATATATATGTATGTCATTAAGCACGCATTACACCCTCCGGGGCGTTTATCGGAAATTATCGTATTATTATTATTATCATATCATACGAAATATTATTATATTGTACGTGTGCGATATGCAAAAGCACACTGCGCGCACGCCCAAACACAATCGGATTTAACCATCGGCCCATTAGGCATGTCCCGCAGAAGATACAATGATATTAATAACACAATACACATCCACTCGGATAAAAAAAATATTTAATATATGTATCGATTTAACAAAGGGAACGTTTACAGTGCGCGCGTGTGTGTGTCGTTGAAAAATGTGAGTCGAATCATTAGGTGTTTCGGTGCAGCAGTCACCCGAGCGGACCTCTGAGCGAATAGCCCAAAATCTTCAGATACGAATCGCTTTTTTTTTATGAAAAAAGTATACTGTTAAATTACTATATAAATAGGCTTTGTTAAATTACTGCGACTGTCTTACACTCTTCACTAATATATACTTAACACTTCTATACTTCTTTTTTCTATATATCATCCATATAATATTATATTATCTGTTTCATTGGAGTTCTTATACGGTATATTACCACTTCCAGTTTTTCCTTCAATCACTGCAGTTGTTTTACATCCATATTCGACATTCGTTGTCGCTAATAAAACGTGCTTTTCATTTTTTTTCTCTTCACCAATTGTTTCCCATAAACTTATTTCTTCCCCGCGTTAAATCATTCTTGAGCACAGCAGGTACCCAGCATATTATATTGATTTTTAATTTCTTTTTCCGAGAATTATTCAACGTTCTTCTCCAATAACGCATCTACGTTTCGAATATTACTTCAATATTTTTCCCTTTTGCTGAATGAATATCAAAGTTGAAATTATTTGCTTTCTAATAATTTAGAATAAATGTAATACATTTTTTAAGCGTGCTATTTATATGAGTGTTTTAAACTTTTAGGTGGATATATTTTAATTTAGTATCAAAAGGGCATACAATAAATTATAGCTTCTTTATAGATAATAACGTTGTACGTGTCATATACATAAAATTATGTACGAGTGTAAATAGTTGCTGCAGTTTCATTTTTTAATAATATTTAGGCCACCTTCAATAAGATGTTTTATCGCATAAAGTTCGCCGAACCCACTTCGACAGGAATATCGAACATATATAATAGTCGTCAATTCAGTCGCATTGAATTATTATACTGTTTTTCGTCTACTGCAGAATTTTAACCGCGACGGATCATAACCTCGCACGATGTATACTGTACATTGTATAGTAAATAATAAATTTTCCCGACAACAACTAAACAAAACAACAAGACCATGTCACATTATTATATTTTAGCGCGCGTTTTTAGTCCGATTTCGAAATATAATACACACGCGACTTTCGATCGTCGTCGGTATAATATTATATTATTGTCGGGTTTGTAGCAGCAATAATGCGTGTGCAAATAGACTGCGAGTAACAAGACATATATATAATACGTCGCAGACACATGGGCTGAAAAACGAATCGAGTAACCGGATATCTACTCATGTGTATGTGTGCGCACTCACTTTGTATGATATACTTGTATGTTTATATGTATACTACAGACCGTTAACTGCTGCAGCCCGCGAGATCGCGTGCAAATTATTTTTGATAATTCTTACCCCCGCGCAGCTGAGTACATATTCACGGGGTTGAACCCCCCGGTAGAGAGTTTTGTGCACGGTATATTTTAATATAATATGTTTAAATAATACATAGATTCTATCGATATAATGTATATTTATGTATATGAACCACTACAGGCAGGGAGAATTGCAAAATTAAATGTCGGGACTTGAACGTCGCATAATATAATAGGCAATCGTTAAATTATTATTATGTTATTAATTACATTACATTATTATATGACGTACTATATTATAGTAAAATTCGTATCCCAGCAGGGTTAACACTGCTGTACCGCTCTGTCGAGAGGACATTAACATATAATTATTATTATCACAATGTATGCGATAACGTTCCCAATTTTATATTGTCATAAAACGCATTATGCGTATTACGCGTGTAATAAAACAATAATTACGATTTTCACGATAAAAATAAACAACAGGGGCTCAAGCTATATTAAAATATTATATTATATTATACGATTTAAGAGCAGTGCAATTTTAAACGAAATTTCTGTCGGTGTGAACGAGAATCGTAAAATTTTAGGATTTTATTTTTAATTACTCCGAAGACGAACGAAATAAAAAATCAAAATCGCTGCAGCAAGATCGAGAACCATAGTTGAGTGCAGTATATAATTTTTCGAAACAATGAGTGAGTATAGTACATCGCTTATAAATAAATCAGCCCACCTTGTAATATTTCAACTTAACATTAATTATAACGTGATATTATATTATATTTATATATATACATATAATATATGTGCGCGGTTCAACGGAGATTGGAAAAAAAAGAGAAACTGGCACAAAACTATATGCTTCGATAGGTATTATTATACATTAAATAAGGATTAAAATCAGATGACGACGAATAAAATTAATTGTCCAGCATCAGTGCGAAAATATCGGTGTTGGATTTGCCATAATAATAATGCGCTCCGGTGTTTGACTGCTGCAGAGAAAAGTGTATTAGGTACAAATACTACACTGCTGCAGTCAGTGTTGAATCCAGGTATACTTCAGGGGGGGGGGGGGATGCCCCCCCTGACAAATACAACTTTCTGACTTTCAACAAAATGTACCTATTTATTTAATGCACAATACTAATTTAAAAATAAATAATTAATAGGTTTCTAATTTATTTTGTAATTTTTTCAATATTTATAATTTCTGAATTGTAATAGATTATAATAATACAATTTATAAGATGTGATGATGACCTTAGATTGATTTAAAAATTAAAAAAAATAATTTGTTTTTTAGTTTTATATAAATTTGAAATGTCTAAATTATAATTTGTAATAAGAATAACTTTACCTATTAATAGAAATAATTCATAACACTAAAATGACGTATAACCGTTCACCAATGAAAAAAAAAGTGAGCCCCCCCCCAGAAAAATTATATGGATTCAACAACACTGGCCTGCAGTAAATATAAGAGATCGCGCGCGAGGACAATCAACTTTTCCATATTTAGCGGCTCATATCTCTCTGTAAATAATATAATACATAATATATACATTCGAAAACTGTATATACGTCCCTACAATACGCATACTATTATTATTATTATTATGTGTGTTGAGTGTTGACCACTTCTTTCCGCCAGTTTGCAGGCCTAAGTCTGTTGCGCACAAATGTCAGACAACCGCTCGCTTGTCCACGTCTGAAGGCATATCATATATGATCAACAAAACTCATCATACATAATATATATATATATATATATATATATATATATACAATATACGTCCTTAAGAATATATATTGTCTGTAAGGATCTATTTGGCGAGCTCATATACATCATATCGATTAATCAAACTTGTCACGGGCTCCACGTCGCCGCGTGTAATTTATTCAGACATTTATATATACGTCTCTATATATATTATTAAATATAACGTACACACAGCGACGATATTGCCTGTTAAAACGTAAAAGTTTTTTTTTTCTGACTTTTCAATCATATATTGATTGCAGTGTTCTATATATATGATTCAGCTGCTGTATATATGTGTTTGAGTGACAGAGTGACTCAACGAACAGCTCACCTGATCGACCCCATTTTTTTTTTTTTTTCTTACATTATTGCCGTCCAAGGCCCTTGATCGCGATTTATGGTTTGTAACTTTTGTAAGCTTACAATTTTGTTTTCAAATTAAAAATACAAGTGCCGTCTGAAGGTTCAACGCTTTCTCTTGAACTGTTCTGTCATCGTTGTGCGACACCGCAGCCGAGATCAACTGCTGCATACAGGACGGCCTGCACCGCGCAAGTCACTCTCGACGAGGGAGCGGTCCTCGAACAGAACGTCAGCAGTCAGTGGCAGCCAATGATGGGTTTTTATCTCGCGCCGAACAAATAAGACGTGAGACGGAGAAGCTATTACCACGATGCGCGCAGGTCAGCCCGCAATAGCTGCTCCTTACCGTATAGGTACAATATACTCGCGTTGCGCAACGCATATCACAGTCAAAGCGGGCATCGGACAACCTTTGGTTCAGCACCCGATGAGCCAGCACGACCGCCCGAGCTGGTAGCTGCGTTATCGCGAGACACCCATGACCAGCTGCAGAGCCGGGTCAGCCGTGTTTTTGATCGACGCGGTGATCTGCACCGCTCCAGCCCGCACGTTATGAGCTAGGGCCAACTGGTCGTATACACTCGAACGGCGCCGCGGCGTTCAAGGTGATGCGCAACGCGACCTGTCCACATCACGACGTGGATTTCCATCGATCGACTCCAACCAGCACACATCAATCGTCGCACGGTACATGATCCCGACCATCACACGTACGCAGTCCAATCCGTGCAGGACGTCCAACCGAATTTCGCTCCTTCAGTGGCTGATTTGATTCGTCTTCTAGGGGGGGGGGGGGTGCAATATCCATTGGGTCCATAAATGATACTACTTTTTAACCTACAGAGAAAAAAACATGTATTAGGTAGGTATGAAGGTAAAAATGTAAAATAAATATTTATATTAAAAAATTTAAATGATTGATTAACATATACAAATTTATATTAGTCGTCTACAATACAAGTTCTTAATGTCTTTTCTTCATCGATGCAAGTCGACTACACCCTACAGAGGCCGTGATTATAATTCTTAGAACTTCTATACGGATTTCTGAAAAAATTATTATTTATACGTAGTTTGATGTCTAGGAAGAGGCCATGGCCCCTATGCCCCCCCCCCCTCCTAAACGCCGCGCCTGCCGACCTTTTTGTCGTTGCAGTTGTACTTATATTCGTTTATTATGAATTATACCGATCGACGTACCTGCGTACGTGTACGACGTGAACAGTCGCGCACGGCTTAATTTCTTTTTCGCGTCACTCTTTTCGTGCATAGATTTCGTATTTTCACATTTTTCTCCGCTAACTCGTCAGAGTTTATACTCTCGTCCGCTAAATCCACTCGCGCACTGCACCTGTCGACAGTGGCGTATTTTACTTTTCAATTCGCCGCCTTCCTACCCCCCCCCTTCATGCTTGCTACAATTTAATTTTCAAATTAAATACTACATACAATAAAATTCTGTCTTTATTACAAGAAATCGAACCCACGTTGAATGCGCGTGTTTTGTTATATCTATATATTATGTGCTCGTACTGTTTTGCGTATGTGTATAATATAGTTGTAGGTGCCTACATGTAGATAGATGATTAATTTTGAGCGAACCAAAATTAGTCGAGTTTGATTTCATCGAATGAAAAATAATTTTTATAATTTTGTAAAAAAAAAATCGTTGAAATTTGCCGCCCACCAATGTTGCCGCTCTAGGCCCGGACCTATAACTCTGACTTCACAAACTTTATAGTAGAATATTGTACCATCCGTGCTAAAAATATCAGCGCCAAATTCATTGACGTACTTTCGTAATGATGACGAGAAAAGCGGTTTTGATTTCGGCAATTTACTGTTAACACACTTCACTGTACACTCGCGAACGCTGAACAGGTAAATACTGAAATACCTACTAATAACTAAATCTGGAAATTCAAACGATATGCCACAATAACTTATCTAGTTGTCTAGCAATAATTGCCTTATTTTATCGAATCGCTATCTTTACCTAACCCGTATAATATTATAGCTTGTGACTTGTGTAAAATATTATTTAATAAAATGTAAATTTGACATAATATATTATGCAGCCTGTGTAAAATAAAAATAAAATGTTTTCAAACAAGTCAATTGACGGAATTTGGTTAAAAATACTAGAAAATGAACTAAAAAGCAAAATATGACCAAAAACTGCGAAATATGAGCAAAAAATGCGAAAAAATGACCAAAAAAAATAAAAACGTCAAAAATATGCAAAATAAAAGTTTCATAGATGGATTCGTAATTACATAATTCAAATGATGTACTTACAAAGCTATGATTTACAATCGCCAAAAAAAAATGCACTTTCCTATATATTCACAGCCCTGCATATCACAATCATACATTTTACTGTACCTATTATACGGTATACTATATGGTATTGTACACCTATACATATTTTATATATATATATTGTAAAACATTAAAACCCATAGATTTTCGGGACTTTGGGAGTCTCTGTATTAAAAGCCATCAACAAAGAGAAACATAAAAAAAACCACGTCAAGAGTTCCGTAGACCATTCGTATTTCGTACAAAAAAAAACAAATTTTGGATCCGACAAATATAGAAGACCAGCTGATGTACTCTATTATTACATTATTGTTAACATATCATGATTAATATATAAACTACGTTTTTCTGTTGTAGTGTTGTCATTTTTTATATAAACAATAAATGTTTTTTTTCAATAAAAACATTGTAATTTTATGCAAAATTATATGGTTTTCTAATTAAAATGTACAGGTGTACCCCTTTGAGGAAAAGAAATTATGGCCACGTCAGTTAAGCGCATATCAATTTCTATAAATATTTTTGGGTGCGTTATATGAAATAGAAAAATAATTTAGTATAGGTACTATGCCGCGCCGAGAAAATTGTCTGTGCCTACGGAACAAAATTTCCAGAGCCCATGAAAAAAATCTGCCCAGAGCCCCGCAAAACCTCCCACGCTGTATTGTCTCGTTTAATAAAATATTATTATGTCCGATTTGTTTCAAGTTTATTTTTGTCGAGTGCGGGCACGCATCTACTATATTACGTCACACACACACACCTGCAGCTATTCTGTATTTTTTGAATGTGATTTATATTCGCGTAATAAATACGTCGTCATCGGGCGCGGTATACTTAAGAGGAAAAAAAAAACCAAAAAAATCGTCACAAAGTAAAACGCGTGTAAAAATATCACGACAGTATAAATAATATTATAATGTTATAATACCTACGCTGTTAATTATTGTTGTTTTCGTTTTGATTCGTATTATAATAATTTACAATGTACCTCAGCAGGCATGTAAATGGAAACCGGCCAGCAACACGTCACTGTAACGATATACATACGATTACAATGTAATAATAGCTATTAGCGTACACCCTATATAAATGCCGTGTCATGCCTGACGGCTGACCCTCGACGATGAAATTAAAAATACTAGACCGTACGATTTCGTATGTGTATCATGATGGACGTATGAATATACGTTTTCTAAACGTTAATTTGTTGTTTTATCTTCAAAAAAAAAAAAAAAAAATGGCACACACTATAACGATATAATTATTTACTAATTACTATATAGGTACGTACTATACGGATTTAAAATGATCAAATAATTTGCTCTAGGAGGCTGCTGGGTCATAAAATAAAAATAAATTCAATACTTACGTATAGTTGTTGAGCTACGAGCTGCAGCGTTAATTTCTCGATGTATACATAATATAATCATACGTATTAATATACCTATATAGTATATAGTAATGAAGTGATATGATATTCAACAAGGCGCACAATGTGCCAGACATTTTTATCATCATTTATATTCAAAACTGTTTCCAAAAATTATTCAAAATATGTTATTTAATATTTTAATCATTATATAAATACTTCTTTTTATGTTGAAAAAAAAAAAAAAAATAAAACGATCAATCAATGTAGCTGTACAACGAACAACAAACAGTCACCGGTGTATTTTACAACGTCGAGGTACCCTACTACAGCATCTGATCCTGCAGTACCGGAGTATGGAGAGGTAGCCATTTCGGCTATTATCGTGTAACATTATAATATCTTATGTTATTTCCATATATATATATAAATTCCGACGAAATCGGTATAGCGAAACGTTTCTACAGGAAGCGTTACGATCCGACCATCGATTATCGATACGGATTGTAAAATATAATATATTATATTATATATCCCTACAATCGGCGAGCGATTTACAAACTCAAATTATCGACAGCAGTTGTGTAATAGTATATAAGATCTTCGGATTTCGGATCCATCGTATAATTTTTCGGCAGTTTGGAGCAACCTGCACTATAACCGACCATTTGAATATTATCGCAGTTTATCGGTTGTGCATGTTTATGGCACGGACACATGCAACGAATAGTTTAATATTAAATTAGCTACATATTATTATTATTATTATTATATGCCACTTGTGTATATAATACGCTGACTGCGTTTATAATATAACTAATATTAAAGCATAAGTGCCTATATATACATATTAAGTGTAAATGAGTTTAGAAACTTAATTTTTTTTTCTCGTGAGAATATATCGCCGCCTATATAGTAGTTACACGATGGTGCCCACACCACATATTATAATAATATATGTATAATAGCATGTGTGTGTACGCTTAAATCTATAGTGTAAGATATATCGTTAAAAAAGGTTGTAAAATAATGTTCTCGCGTGATTATCGTTTTTATTACTTGTCGGGTTGTAAAAAAAATAAAAACAAATTTTTTTTACCAATCAATTTAGTTCGAATTTTATTGAAAACTAATTCACCGGCGAATATCGTGCGACTGGTATACTATTATATTATTCGCGTAGGTACCTATATCATGGCTATTATACCTATGCAGATATTATGTTGTGTTTACACTGCACGTCCATTATACATAATTTTGCGAGCGCTGTATATAATTTCATATAAATACCAATATATAATATGATAATCTAAAATCCGGCAGCGATACGTCGTTACAAATATTATTCCCGCGAAATGGGCAACGGGGAAAGGATATTGATAATCAAACCGTATTTCGTCGATTTCTCGTCGTCTGTCGTGCAACATGTCCGTAACGCATCGAGGGGATATAATATATTGTAATTAAAAAACGGTAGGTCGAATGTCGTCGTAAAAAATAATAATTTACAAAACCCGATTAGGCTCGTTCCCATACGATATATATATATTATATTATGCAGCACGATACAAACCGGTCGTCGTCGCGCGGTATATTTTACATTTGTATATACCATCGTCGTCGTCGTCGTCGTCGGATTTAATTTAATTGTCGCAAGGATTACATGTGTATATACGCGCAGAGATTGATATATCGTTTATAAAAACGTCGAAAAAAAACAACAGATTTTATCACGATCATAACATTGTAGGTAGGTACGCTATGTCATATTAAATATAGTTTATAATATATTGTTCGAGTACATACGTATACGACAGGATGACGAAAAAAACGATGCACTCAAACGCCCCCGCTACCGCGTGTATACTACGTTAGTATATTGCCGACACAGATAACTTTTTACTGACATTGACGAGAGCGTCGAGAGCACCATCACCGGGACAGGGTATAGGCTGCAGCGTTGCAGGCCTTTCTGCGATCTAAACGTTTTCCTCCGAATATAATATAATAAATATAAATCTCTGCAAATATATGCCAATCTCATAATATGTCTTGAACCAAGCAGACTGATATATTAATAAATGAAATAACATGTCTAAAAATACAATGTTATGATTTACAAGGATTGTGTAACCGATAAAATTCTGCTCCCCTGCCATCAGAGTTGTATTGTTAACATCTAAACCGGCTAAACCGTGTTTGGGGAGAAAACAAAGAGAGTATTATCCCCAGGGTGTCCTAGCTCAGCTCATTTAGACGCTAGACGCTATCGTGTTAATTAATAATACGCGATTATTATCAAAATAATCGTGGAAATAATAAAAACTATTTGACAACTTGAAGTTTTGAAAATATGACATAATCGCTGCGTAACCTATATAATATATTAGTAGGTATAATATTATAATACAGCATCAGTCTGATATAATATCAGTGATATTGCACTAAACGACTAAACTATACAACCACGATTTTACTTTTGGCGGAGTACACGATGACCATAATACTGATACCATGTTTCAATCAGTATATTAATATTTACATATATCCAACTGTTTGGTAAAATTATGTATAATTATTTACCGTGTGAAAAACGATGTAAAAATATTTCAATATATATAAATTTATGGCTGAAAATGAGATTACATACATTGTTTAGTGTACATCTCACTCATCATCACCTTTTCTGATTGGCCGGGCTCTAAAACCCAACCCAGATGTAATACGACGTTTAGGAAAGTGGTGCTTGCCACATTTTCACCTCTTGATGGAGCCAATTGCTGCTGTGGATTTGACACGTATCTGCTGTTTGTGCGGAAAGGGAGATGTCTGAAGGATTAGAACCATCAGGTTAGATATTCTGTGGGATCAAAATTTGCGCGTAAGACGTGAAAATCTATTTTATTTTTCCATTCGATTATGGCCAACTATATAGTATATATACATTATAATATTATATAATAGCAATCGAGACGTGTGCGCGCGCGAAAACCAACACGACGGGCAAATCGGTCTGTTCATAAATCGGCCATATAATACATATTATAACCACCTCCGTATACACACACACGCACGTTCGTGTACTTATACGCAAGCAGACGCGTAAAACATCGGCATTACAGGAAGGGGGTAGACCTTAATTGGCAATTACCCGTGTACTCGGCCAGTTTTTTTTTGCTCCTTCCATAATACCATTACAAATATATATATGTATATACCTACATATAAGTATTATACTCGTATATACGCTGGTACGTGTATGGGGTGGAGATATTTTATACGATATATATGTTATATTATTATAGCGTATATACCTACTTATAATAATAAACGTATAGCGTGCGAGTGACTGCATATATATATATATATATATATTATATGTCATATATAATAATACACCTAATAGGTATATATACGTATATACGGGTTTTCGTATATGATATACATTACGTATATGTAGATGTTATTGTTGTAATTTTTTTCTACTCGTTTTCGGGTACACGTACTAACTTTGTGAATTTTTGCGCGTGTGTGTGTGTGTGTGTTTGTGTGTGTACCGCAACTACCGAAGAATGCGTCCCCGTCGCGTGTTACCAGCCAATAAACGATCTCGCGTTTTACTGTAATATATATCGCGTGTTCGTCTGGTAACCGTAGTATAGTGGCTTACACGACGGCTATATCGTGTGCTTAAGACGACTATACGTGATTTTATTCATATTATATTATACATAATATATTGAAGGAAAATAAATACTCGCGAATATATTATACTATATGAGTGGTATCTTAAATTTTATTATTATACCATCATAGTATTATTATTATTATTATCTTGAATCGTTTCACGCGACAATAACATTTTTAATAATTCGTGGTTTTTATTTATTTTTTTATAGCTCCTATATACGGCAGACGTCGACAAATTCACTAATTAATATAATATTATACCTACCATAGTCACGGCAATTAATTGGTATGTACACAGAGTAAAAAGTACATACCTCCTATACAGGCTATACATGTCTGAATAATTTAAAACCTTTAATCACCAGCGAGGGGTCGGCCTACTATACAGCCCTTGTTCTATATATAGTGTCTGGAACTTAATGATGATAATAATAATAATATACGTCACACGCACTGTCCGAACGGGCAAGGTTTATTTCCACTCTGTCCGACTACAGTATAATATAATATATGAAACCTATATAGACTAAACAAAACGTAGCGCAAAATAATAATACGTAAAAAAATTACAATTGTAATTGATATATATATATATATATACCCTTAATAATATGAACATAATAATATGTCCGTACCGTTTATCCGATGTCCGGAGCACGCCATTTATAGTTGGTAAACCAATATATATATATGTATTGCATATGCAATATATATATAACGTCTAGACTTGTGTCCTTCGTGGCTTCGTCACATAGGACTATTACTTATATTATACATTATATCCAGGATGTATCGACACACTTGCGTCCTAGGAGTCCGAACAAACATAGTCGGTGGACTCGAAAAAAAAAACTCAAATTAAACAAACTATATTGACTGTGTAGAACAGGAGTTGCGGTGGTAAATCTCGGTCGTAAATAACGCAATAAAAAGTCGTAAAAAAGTCGCGCACATGCCAATTAGCGACGCGACGCCCGTCAGACTGCAGAGACGACGGTGGAGGCTGTGCGGCGGATGAGATGAGCCGAGACGTGTGCGCCCCATATGCGAACGAGATCAGTAAATATTATACATACATACATATATATATATATAGCAATCTTCGCCATCGTCTCCTGCCGTCATAACACCGATCAGCTTACTCAAACGTGGCGCAGTGTATTATTAGTATAATATGTAAATTATTATTAGTAAACGTGTATAGAGCTCCTCAACTTTGTCCCATTTGCACGACGTGTTTTTTTCCTCTTTGGCCTATTAGATTATTTCTGTATACGTTTATAGACTATATTATGCAATATAATAACATTTTTTGACTCGACGAATAGATTCCTAAATATATCAAAATTTTTTAGTGCGGATTGTTTTCGATTTAAATAGGACATAATACTATTTCCTGATTTTACTATTTCTAATTTTTTGTGTAATAGATATATGTATTATGTATATTATTATAGTTGATGATTATACCTAATAAAATGTTTAATATCAATGTGATTGAAAATGATACACCTAAATTGAAAATTCAGACTGTGGTTTGACATTGCATTCTATTTTCTATAGGATTTATGATCGATTGAGTGTGTGTGTTTTTTTTAACGGGTCTTGTATATTTTATTTTATAATAAGTATCTACTAAGAATCGATAGGAAATATATGGTAGATGTGAAGTGTATAGAGATAATTCTATATAATTTTAAATTTAAAAAAAATGATGCAAAATGCAGATTTATAAATACAAAATGAATGGATACATTTATAATTGCATGCATATATTTTAGAGCATTATGTAATTATTAACATTAATTAATAATTATCATTAAACATAAATAATTATAATATAAACATTTATGATATATTATTATAGTTGTGTTCACGTCACATGCGTTTACTTAAACACAAACACGAGTCACTTTATCATTTTAACGAGCCTTTTGAAAATGAATTCGCTGTAACACGTGTTAGGGCTAACATAAGTACATAACTATAATATTATTATATTAGCGGTAATAAATAACAGCTATCATACCTGTCGATTATAATATTATATCCTCCCACAGTACCACTGCTAGCTGTGTGTAACTGCATCACATGCAGGACTTGAGATTAGAGTCCTCCGTCATCGTAAGGGCTTCAACCACAACCCCCCCCCTCAACTCATCAGACACGCATATTATATAGTCGCACACAGTCATTATGACTATTATTTCAAATGTTTTACCTTAAATTATTACCAAAATTGTTTAAATACAAATAATAAGTAATAACATCGCCCGTGGTTAATACAGTACATTTTATTTATAAGTTAAAGGCGTGATTACAATATTTAATAGGTATCCAATTAATTTGTGTTGGAAGGGGTTAACCAATCAACCACACCACAGACGCGTAAACGACAATAATTAACCGTGTAATATTGTAACAAGTTTAAGTATAATGTATATCATTCCCATTAGTATTAATAATATAAAATATACTAACCATGTAAACAATAAACGGTATTTGCGTATATCAAAAGATTGGATGTCGAGAAGAGCTTCACGAGCCACACCGACAGAAAATATTATCGTCGGCAGAATTAAAATACAACGCTTTATTATATAATATCATCGTGTACTGCTACGTGATCGACGTCTCGGTGTTATTATTTACTAAGAACATATTATATGACAGCAGACGACAGTATTAGGTTTCGAAATATTTTACGATGTTGTAACTTGTATTACACAGTGTTACACATTTACATCCCTGTTATTTTTCAAACTCAAAAGTATCAAGTGGGCCCAAATATATTGAGAAGCTATTACTATGCGGGCCGCACATAATTTTTTTTTTAAATTCTTATTCGATTAGTTTATCAGATGATAAGACTGCAGTATACAAAATAAACCATTCTATAAGAATTCAAGATAGTAAGTTGTTGTGACACGGCATTAATAATTTTTTTTTTTATTATTATATTATTTTAAGTTTTTGTTCATTAATATTGACGGGCCGCAAAAAATTGAGCCAAAGGCCAGCGCGTTTAACATGCCTGTTCTACACATTCGTCTACCAACCGCTCAGTTAAAATGATCACTAAATAATAGTAGTTAGACACTGTATAGATTAACCTAACAAGTGTAAATCGTTATTTTGTTTATATTCGTATACATACAATTTCGTTACTCGTGCTTACATACATATCGCTGCTTGAGATGGTTCGTGTATATTATTTCATTTACAAACATCATCCGGAGAAAAAATAACGTTTCATAATAACATATTGGTACGTTATCTCGTTTCCGTAAAAACGACTCTAGCCAGCCGACGCGCGGTGCGATTATATACACATCACAATATAATGATGCGATCGCGCAAGGACCCCTTTTTGGAAAATTGTATTATCATTACATTATTCAGTGCTCCGTTTTTCGATCGCGGCCCTCTATAAAAAAACATGTATACATTATAAATTATACACGATTTATGCCTATATATATTTCAGTGCAGCAGCAGTATCCTAATTAAGCGCGTTTGCGGGACGATATCAATAATCGTACACACTGCAGCAACAGCACATAACCACGCGCATATAAAATCATATAATTAAAAACTGAAAGAGACTAAAATTAAAATCACATATGATAGCAGTATTATGTATTCTCCGGCGCGTATTATATATATATTACAGGGTGAGTGTGGAGTGTCGCTTAAACGGTATACATATATATGTATGCTCTTTCCCGATTTCCCCCCTTTTTTTTTGTTATATATTTTATATTTACAGAGACTATATCAAAAACGACGGTCTATATTACATATTATATACGAGTATATAATATAACACATTATAACAAGGGGAGGAAGCTCGTTGGAGCGAGAAAAAAACCCCATTGAAAATACGGCCCATTGTGTCGATGATAACGCGAAATTGAAATTTACGACCGAATAAAGGGTCCTAATATCCGCGAGCGTTTTCGCCTCTTATGTGTACACACACACACACACACACACACACATATATATTTAAATATATAGGTGTACACTTAAATAATATAGTTTGTGTATGGCGCGTATTTGCTTATATGCTGCAGCAGTACATAATTTGATTTCTATTTATTTAAAACGGCGATGACGTTTCGATTATTTACGACGGTTTTCGACAACCGTTTCTGCATATAAGTGCGCACATTGTTTAAAATATATGTATATAATATGATTCGTACATTGTACGCAATAATGTATAATATATATATATGTATAATAGTGTACGTATAGTACATTTATATATAGGAACAATGACATAATGCATAATAAAAATGCATTAAAAATAAAATATATATATACATAAATATATAGGTAGGTACTTACGGTTAAACAGCAATGACTTTAAATGTATTTATATTCACCCGACCAGCATTATGTACAACTGCATGTACACTGTATATTATATGGTAATAAGCTGCTGTATCGGAGGCATATGCTCGTCGGATGAGAGACCAATCCCGAGCCGATTATACCATACGTAAGGGAGTGATCAAAAATAGCCCACACATTCGTTTTCGTCCCCTTCCGTTTGAAATATCTGAAATTAAGTATAATTTAATAAATAATATATACGCGCGCATTAGCAAATAATACGATTACGACACATATAATTCATAATTATGACATAATAATATTATATTGAGATTTATTTAGGCACGAATATAATATTAACAGTATTAATTTTATATTAATCTATTATAACAGCCATGATAATGCTTTATACGCGTTTTATCGTTGTCATTTATTCGATCATCCTTTTCTACATAAAAAAATTCGAAAAACGAATCGCAATAATTATACAATATTGTTTATATTACAAAATTTATATTACAACATTTAATGTATGTACAGCGTATAGAAGTGGTCATAATTTTTTTAAAGTAAAAAGCAGTTTTTGATAAACTTATTTACATGAATTTAAAACAATTTAGACTTGCTTAGTTCGAAAATTATTTAAATAAATAATAATAATGATATTTTTTTTTAACAAATATTTACAGGCGAGGAAGTGTTTATTATAATAAGTTTATTCTATTTTTGCAAACATTAAAATTAATTTACTAACTGTAAACGATTGGCCTATTCTAATATTTTCATTTCGTATAACGAACATTTCGCATATCGCATAATGGTAAGTATTATAATTTATAGATGCTTTATAGTTTTTATTACTTACCTATATAAATAAAATTAATTATATATAGGAGACATTATATACATTTTAGAAGAGTTGGTCAGGTTGGTCTTGTCTAGGTACGACTGTAATATGAGTTTCTCGAATAAATGATCAACTTTGAAATATTAAATTAAAATTAAAACCGTGTAGGCAATAATATAGGTTAAGTACCTAACCTATCTATAATATAATATATGTTGTAGTCAAGACTGCAGATTATATTATATTATACGCATATATAATATATCGTTATCCGTTCTTACGCCGACGGATGGTTTTACGTGATTAGTTGCATGGAGGCTATTACTACTTATACCGCGAGTACCTATTTAATATATATAATATTAAAACGGTAGATAGATTATGATCTGTATAGATAAATACAACCCACAGTGCTCGGTTTACGACAGTATCCTCGTCTCATCACTTTGATGAGTTTATTTGACACACTTTCTAAGCGCCGCCCACTAATATATATTATATTATGTGTAAATAACTACAGCGATTTTTTTTTACTGCAGTTTTCTCAATGTTATCATCCCCGTATATAGTATTTGTATTACCATATAATATAATGTCGGCTTATAATACGTTGTGCAGGTGGCTTATCAATAAAATTAAAATACGTAATAAGAATAAGCTGTACAATATTTAAAATAATTTTAGATTTAAACAAATTTTTTGTTAGTTTAATTCATCAGACGATAGGAATTACCTACATTGCTTCCTACAAAAACACAATGCCGTAATGAATTAATATTATTAAAAAATAATTTCAAAAACTATATGTGACCAATGCTATAATGCAACCATGCTATAATGTATTGTATACAATACACTTTTGGATTATATTGTATTATATTGTGAACACGAAAATGAGAAGCGAATGATACAAAAAAAAATTAATAATAAATAATAGTAATGGCGTAGTCATATTGGTAATGGCGTGCATTGTATAATATAGTTTGACTGGTTTGAGTGGCAGCAATCGGGAAAAACGGGTAGTGACAATAATTGCCCGGGTGGGGGGGAGGGTGCGACAAAACGAGCTCATCACCGATATCGCGCGGCTGATGAGAAGCGTTGTCGCGAATATGAACGAAATCTTCATCACCGACCTAACAACAATAACATAATAATATAATAACGAGCTGCCGCTGCGTACACATTAGAGCAGTGGTTTTCAGCCTGGGTGTCGCGAATGATAGGTTTGGGGGTCGCCAAAAAAAAAAATAGACGAAATGATTTTTCCATTTTATTTAAAACTAAAATAAAGTTAATTGTTTATTTTGTTCTGTATCTATATACAATAACATACTGAGGAGCGTAATTTTATATCCTTATCGATATAGCTTGTATAGAATTTATATTGTTAAATATTTAAATTGTTCGTAAAATCGTAACCCGTATCTATAGTCACTAATTCATTATACTTACGTAGGTAGTCGCAAATATTTGTAATAATCACTTCTATATTATAGGACTAGAAAAACGGGGGTCCTTCAGTGGTGATCGCTTGATGCGGTTACTGCGGCGCTGTATGGTTAATAAAGTGTTACCTTTTAATATTATTGTACGTAGGCATTTAAACAGTATATAATATGTCATGTGACTCGATTTGCCAAAAGACGCCTGCAGTGTAGATAATAAGGTAGGTAGTATTATAATATCCAAAGTTGAATTATGGTCAGAGCGTGGTGATAGTGAGACTCGATTGTCACTAAATAGCCGTCTGCAGTGTACGTTTTTGAAGTTAATCGGCGTACACGACTGGCCACTATTATTATATTCTATTAAACGTCATCGCCGACACACCGCTTGTAAATCGACTTAAAAACTGTCGTCGTCGCGTGTAAAACATTTTTCATCGCACAACAACAATAATATTACACGTTATATAATATATATAATATGAGCGAACAGCCTCGTGTGCAACGCGCGTTTCCGTACGAATTCACCCGAATACGATATCGACTATAACACCACATGATGATGATAATAATAATAATAATAATAATATATATTATAAGCTATACACGTGTAAGTACGCGTACACGGACACAAAAGACAACACAACACAATATTATCTTGTCACTCGCGGTGTGCGGTTCGGAGCTCTCGCTTTTATTTCTATTATTATTATTATTATTATTATTATTATTATAGTCATACGCGATGGGTACGGCATGGACGGACTTTTTGACGTTTGTCATGGGGGGTGGAAAAAAAATCCAAAAAGGGGGCGGACGATGGAGTGACGGGCGGCGCAATAATAATAATAACTGCATGACAACGAGCCGAGTCTGCGGCGTACGCGTGTACGCACTGCGATATAACAACAACAACAATAATAATATATCTGATTATAGATTACGCGCGAGCGGTGAAAAATGTCATTTTGCGAGTGTGTATAATGTTCGTATACATTATATTATATTGTGTACATACGCGCGTCGTCGTATGGCGCACACGATCGGAGGGGTACACAAAACACCGCCGCCGATGATATCCCATTCAATTAACTCGGTCCCGAGGCGGCGGCGAAGCAGCCTCTCCTCTTATCGCGTGCCCGGCTGACAGGCTCGGTGTGGATGTAAAATAAACGCGAATTATATTACATAAAAGTCTAACCGACTATATATTATACATATTATCATTATTATTACTGTCATCGTATACGTTGTGTGAAACGCGAAAATCTGATGGAAAATAGTAATAATAACAAACGACGACGACATAATAATAGGTAATAACAATATATTAGAATATACCTACAATAATTGGCGTTTTAACCCTCCGCCTTGAATTCGTTTTTTGGCTGCCAGCGTGTAGTATATTGTCTCTTGTGATGCGTGCATATACGTTGACACAATGCAACCATCCCTCCCGCCCCCTCCCAAAATTATTATCTAGTTGCGCCCACTGCTTGCAATAATGTATAATACTATAAAAGTGTACCTACCTATACGTATATAGTTCCTATTAAACGGCTGACGAGCTATACACAGTGATGTTCACGACGATTGTATCGAATGTGTGTGTGTTCGAAGGATATGAATAATGTTCGACTAATCGCATACGGAGTGGATATGGATGAATTTTCTGGACGGTCTGACTGAAATGCTTAAAGTCGCAAAAGCCCAAACAACACAGGCGCTGCAGAAACTGCCTAAACGGATATAGGTGATGTGTTTTAATATATAGTTTGCAAAATCGTACGCATTTTTATCGAATAATATTTTTTGGCTGAGATTTTGTGGTTCGATATGCAGGCGGGATGTATAGGTTCCTATAGTTTCCTATAGTTATATAAACTATATTATAAAATTGCCTACTAGGCGTGCGCAAACAATAATATTATGATAAACATAATAAAAACCAATAAATAAATGAAAACTTCAACAGTACGACGCGAGTTGTCTATTGTCGAAAAACACAATATATGGCAAAAGCTTTCGTCCAGTTAATTAGCAGAACCAATCTTGTGCGTTGCTCGCATTAATTTAATATAATATAGCGAATTATTACCAGCTTTTATCAAGCTAGAGTTCAGGACCATTATCTGTGTTTTTATGTTGCCATTTTAATGGTACGAGAGCCGTGAGTGTTTTTAACTTTAAATATTTAATAATCAATAGGTTAATTCATTCTAATACTAGAGCTAACAATACGAGGTCGGTTCTGCTGAATTCGTTATGAAGTTGCTGTACAACACGATGCGCGAGTGAGGCATCTCATCCTTAACACAGCATCAAAAGGTTATCTTATTCAGACATGCTATCTATATCATTTTACTATAATTATACGTTTCCATGTGATCAACAACCCTTTGGAAACGGAACTTTACGCCATTCGTGCAGTCCAGAAAACGCTGCAGTGTACAATGCATTTGCACCTACGACACGAGCAGCGTATATAAACTACTATAAATACATTTATATTTTTTATACCGTTAACTGCACACGACGCGTCGCTCCGGAGACCTCCTCCGCGGACGATGACGGAACCGATACGGTCCGTTGTCAGGCGACGGCTAATGAAGATATCACACACGCTTATATATATACCTATATATAATTCGTATATAACAATACTTGAATTATAATATTATAACGATATAGACTTAGATAGTATACAGTACATATATATATATATATATATATATATATATACTTGTGTGTTTATAAATGATCCGCGAGGGACGCACACCGAGTCGTTTTCTACCGGATTTATACGATTATTATTATTATGTACATTATACCTTTGAATTATTCAAATCGAAAATGCCCACGCCCGTCTACCGCCGCACACAAACACGATCCGTATATAAACACACGCACTCACACTCGACAACAACACACCGGTATCGACTGTAGGTAATCAATTATTATATTTTACCCGTGGAACAGCAGCAGCAGACGTAAAACGGCAGCAGCGAAAACCCACCAAACTAATGATCATTGTCACCGCCGCCGCCGTGTATACACACACATAATGTATGCGGCGTATCCGAATGCAAGTATATAATAATAATATACACATTGTAGAATATTATTATACACAATACGTATAATAATGTATATATATATACCTAATATAGGTAGGTAGGTAGATACCCGTTTTCCCAGCTCCCATCAGTGAGTTTAATTAAACGACGCTGGTGTGCACGGTGGCTGCGGCTAATTGATTGCCGATCGATCGATAGAACAACAGCGTCGCAGCCCGTCGTCGTCGTGACTAACAATGAAATTACAATAATACTCTATTATTATTATTATTATTATCGCTTAAACCGGAGCGTCGCGCGAAGGTGGAAAATATTCTGATATGCCTACACCCCCTCATGTATTATAATATATAGCCAGAGTATATTAAAATAATTATGTTATAGTGTAGGTATGGTAAAATAAATATTTAGAGGGATAATAATCGCTCTTTATGTATCTGAAACTATTAAAATATATACAGCGATAGAATGCTTAAATATAGTTAAATTACCATATAACAGACCAACACGACTGAAAAGAAACAAATAATATTCGAGACAAAAGAAAAATTGATAACAAAAATTAATATTGTGAAGTGTTTTTTTTTTTTTTTTTTACAAACGAACTGGAATTAAACCGGAATTCCCAGTTATTTGTGTTTATTTTTGTGGTGGATGGCGGATGCTTCTATACATGTATATTCTTACAAAAAGTTAAATTATATAAGAACATTATTATTTTCATCTCTCTGAAAAATTATAAAAAATTAACGTTCGAACTCTACTTTGAAATTTTGCAGAACAACCCTCTAAATGGCCAAATAGAACTGTGATTTTTTGACCGAAAACAAAAAGGTGATGTATTAATAGATCATTCGGATTCCTACAGTGTTTCTATTTAAGATGATTGAGTAAATACTAAATAGTAAATACCTATAGTCTAGAACAGGGAACTTTAAAAGACTAGGGATCGAAAAAAAAAAAGTCAATAAGCAAAACAAAAATTAATAATTAATTAAATAGAAGTATTGTTATACTATTATACTATTATTGTACACAAGTATTATTGACTAAATCAAATTTTTTATATAAGTGGGAAAAGTATACAAAGATACACATTTACAAAAAAAAATAATAATTTTTTTCAGAAAAAAATTCAAAAATTTTAAAAAATGCCAAATGGTGTCGCGATCGACCTGTTAGCCACCCCTGGTCTAGAAGTAGTTGTATTCCGTCTTGGGTTGTGAACCTTGTAGTATATAATATATATATATATATGTATGTATTATATGTATAGTGATCTCGGAGGTGCGGGGATATCAGAAAACGTAATAAGGTATATTTAGACATTTTTACATGTTTCCCGAGTTCGAAAAATCACTTTCGTTTTTTTAAGACGTAGGTAGTCATTGACATGAAATTCAAAATGAATTTAACAGACTATTATAACGAGACCGGAGACGGTATTGCATCGTTTCATTATATCGATCCCGATGCTCGGCAGCGGATTCGGAAGAATTCATAATATTTTTTGCAATAACAAAGCGAAACTATAAGGCCCCACGGCGTGAAAACCGTTTACTTTCAAATAATAATCAATTTCAAGAAGCAATCGCGATGTAATCGCACTCCACGACGACGTTTCGTTTAGTTTCCGAGCGGCAGTCAAAAGAACTGAACACGTATTATACTGCAGTGTAGTATTATTATAGTTAATATATATATATTATTTTAATATAGCTTTAAATTGAACTCGAGAAAGCGATACCATTACCAGGGGCGTTCTCGTGATAACGGCGCGCATAAAATATTGTCTCAATTATGTCACAAAAAAAAAAAAAAATTAATGAAAAAAAAAACGAAAATAAATGAACGCTACTGAGTAAATTGTTCGGGGAAAAACTAATACGACCGATATTATACAATTTTTTTTTTTTTTTATTGGTCTTGAAATTTTTGCAATTGCTGCTTCAACTACTAGGCCATTAGCATATCATTATAAACACAAATTAATTATACATATAATAAGGAACAGAGTAACGAAATAAGAGAAAAAACAAAAAAATAAAAAGAAAGTACAAGAGAAATAATTAGAATTAATTTGTTTGGTATTTTATAGTTTTATACATTGAAAGGTTGGCTAAAGTAGTTTGAGTAACTTGGTTGTTTTGAAGAATTCAATGGTTTCATTGTCTGAATTTGGGCCTAGGCTTGTTCCAATTTGATGGCTTATATTGAGATCCTCTCTGTGTTTGATGTACGTTCTGCATTCTTCAAAAATGTGTTTGATTGTGATTATTGTGCCACATGATTGACATATAGGTGGGTCACTTTTTGTCATTAGGTACTCATGGGTTAGTCTAGTGTGACCGATTCTGGCCCTATTTAGTTTTTTTTCGTTTGTGGTACTAATATTTGGATTTCTTCTCCATCGTTTGACCGTTTGTTTGACCTCTTATACAATTTTATATAGGTACCAAAGTATTTATTTTTATTATTATTATTATTAAGTGTTCCAAACATATTATATAGTGATCAAACTTATTGTGGTACCAAAGAATTAGGTATTAAGTATTGACTATTTACTTAGCATATATTATTATTGAAGAGCGATCGAAAGGTTCATACTCGCAACTTCTCATTTATGATAATATGACCAATCGAATTTTTTTCCGTCTCGAATTATTATTGCCATTCGCGTGTGTGGATGACCACACCGAGAGTTTTCGATTATTAGCCGATTTTTTTAACCTAATATATTAATAATTGTATTGATATAAATCGAGACAGACGGAGTGGCGACGCTGTCGCGGTTATTATTTCGTGGTCTCCAAAGTGCGCACATTGATATAATTATATTATTATTACGGGTCGTCGAACAATACACATGATATTTTGAAGTATTATAATAATCCTATATTATAATTAGATCGAAAACCTGTTATTATCATTATTTATTTAACGATGTCCTCAGAGAACGGGTATAAAACAAATTACACACACGGTTTGGGTGTAGGCTATATTATACGGCATAGGTTGCTTCTTCTTCTTCCTCAGATTATTACTATTATTATTATTATTATTATTAATGTATATTGAAAAATTATAATTAAAAAAAAAAAAAAAAAAATATTGAAAAATTATGTTTTCGTCACGCACACGATTCAATGTTTATTAAAACATACACACACGCGCACGTTCTTTGACGTGAAGTGCAGCGTATACCCCATGTGAGAGAGTGTTCGCCTTAAATAATTATTATTATCGTCAAGATGCAAATGAGGTCGAAAACCTCACCACCACGGCGCGCGAGCAAAAAAAAAAAATCGCTTCGTGATACAGCGCGTTTATCTGATTTATGCGAGCCACAAACGAATATTTGTATAGATATAACATACGCGCGCTTGCACACGCCGGGTTTATGTAATAATAATAATAATAATAAAATAATATAGACAATTATTATAAATTATGATATACCCCGAGATTGTTGAATTTGTCGTCGTCGTAGCCGAGCGAGGCTCATCGTTATAATTATTATTAAGCGCACGCGTACAGAGCATAACTATGTATATTATAATCTAATATGCATAATAATAAACATTTGGGTATACATATCTTTTTGCCAGTTACATAGTGTACGTCATGTTTACTTTCCCGATGTTGACGACCGAACACCTCCGCCTCCGTCAATGTCGGGAAACCGTTATTGGGTGAACAAGATCGAATTCCTGCAAAATCAGTACATCGGCAATATTTGCATTTTTTTTTCTTTTTGCCATCAACATTTTCTGTTATATTATCTACGCAATATGTATAATATATTAATATCCCTCAACATAATCTATACAGATACCAGTAGTTCTCAAACTTTTCTATAATTTAGTGCTCTTTAAAAATAAGAAATTGTCATACGCCAAATTTCGTGAATAAAATCGACCAAAATCGCTGGAAACTAAGTGAAACATAGACTCTATGTTTGATTATGTAGAGATTTATTTCTGTTCTCTGTCATAGAGAACAGAAATAAATATTTAAAAACAATAAATATTATTGCCATATCTCATATCGCAAGCGAAAGTCGGTTTGGTATGCATGATAAAAATATGTTACGACGTTCACTCCTTCCCAGACAAATTTGTGAATTTCTTAATAAGTTTTTTTGTGCAACCCGCATAGAATTCTATTCAACGTTTCTGATTCAATTTAACCAGTTATTGAATAATTTAAAAAAAAAATCAACCGATCAAATACCAGTTGTATCATATACCTGTGACCTAGCTGTTGTATATTTGAATTAATTATCAAAAAAATAAAAAATTGTCAGTAATTGATTATTAATTAAACATAACTTTTTCATAAATAAAGAGTAAAATAATATATAATATCATACACGTGTTTTCCTATAATTCAGATTTATAATTTTTATTAATTATTATTGTATGACGTATGTTGTACTATACTACCTACTGTAAAATATAAAAATTGTTTATAATAACGTCCACGCCGCGCCGTAGATTAAGAAATAGCAATCAATATTTAAAAAAAAAGTTAGAACTCATAACAAAACTGAAGTACCTAGCTAGATATTCTATCAAATTTATTTATTTTTTATTGTTTATTTATTTAAGTATTTATTTATAAGATTTGATCAGAAAGTCATAACTTTACTGTGTGTTGATATTTATTATTCCATTATGCATATCTCTGATTAATTTCCGATTTTAATTCAATAGGTACCTATCTCTGTTTATTGAGTTCCGTACTTTTGTCTAATTTCAAACGAAAAGACGAATCGACGAGATTTGTCATATTTTTATAAGGTATACGAAAACGTTTAAATTAAAATCTATTGTAGTATTGTCTAACCCAGCCCTGGCCGTCGGAAATCTTCCCGCGATCCGCCGAAACCGATACAATTGTATACAATTTTCCATTTATGTAATAACTTCATTAAAACTGGTATATTGTTTGCGCTCCGATTTCAAATTTCCGGAGAAAAAACGAACGGAGATGACGCGCGGCGACTGACAGATGATGGCTGATGGAGATGTTACTGTAACGATACGTGTAGGTGTATTCTATGTTATAGGTATACCTAACTAGGTATATTTTATAATATCATATTATTGTCGTGCGCGTTCTGACGACGCCCCACTGTGGTCTCTTTGGCCTTGGGACGGGCTCGTGATTAATTAAAATTAAAAATCAAATCTTTTATTTTAATATCATATAATTATAAAAATTTTACACTCGTAGTCGTTATTGCCCATGCGGTCGCTGCTGGCCCCTGCCACCTCGACAAGTGGCGATGATGAACAATTTAATCATTCGAATAACGATACGATACGATATTATTCGCGTGCTTCGCCTATATACACATCATATCATACTCGCAGCAGTATATAATACTATATATATATAAATAAGTACGAGCACATATTATATATTTAATATAATAATACGCCATGGTCGGGACTCGATGAGGAGACTATATACATATATATATATATATATATATATGACTCGCAATCTCGTCACGGATCTCCGTATATACATATTGATATTATACAAAATGAGCAGCACTTTTGCGTAGCTCAGCAGGTACAAGGGGGGCATCACGGTCGCCGCCGCTGCCGCTATACCGTAAGGTTTATGCGAAACACGCGTTATAATGTATCCAGAAGTATGCTCACACACACATACGCAAGTGGTAAGTTTACTTAAGACACATTATATATTATATATGTGCGTGTGTGTGAATACACACGTATAATATGCGTATTTACCTATATATATACGCACCACTGCTGCAAGATATCCCACCCGTGAGGCCGTGACACTCGGGGAAACCGCTCTTAAGTCGGTGGCGACGACGGCTTGGCACGACACGTTCGCAGATAGCATCATCGTCACCGCAACTGCACACACGCCACATTATCATACACACAAGCTACATATATATATATATATATTTAAACAAACAAACACACACAGGCATGCGCGCGCGCGCGCATCATGCGATATTACCGACTAAAGTGGTTTAATGAGAGACCATCGTATACGACGAGTCTGTGCTTTGACGCCTATCGCGTGTAAATTTTATACTTGTCTCATCGTCGTAATGATAATAATATGTCCACGGTGGCTACTGTTTTCGACTCAGCAGACGCCGTGGTAACTTGGCGCACAGTGGTTAGGACCGCCTATAACCACTACGGAAGATAACCGCGAACGATAGTTAACGCGCGCGATAATCATATAAAAATATATAGCCCCCGAAATTCATGGAGTGTATGTCGAATAGCTGGTAAGTATAATACCTATGTATTATATATATTGTGAAATACGCGAAGCGTCAAAGAAGTTCAATGTAGTTATTAGTATTATTATTATACCACGTCGGACATATTATAATTATTGATTGGTACTTTTTTTTCGGAATGTTATATAATATCATCATAGTGAAAAATATTGTATTGATATTCATGCTGCAGGCAGATGAAAATATACTAATTCAGGGACACCAATACTTCAAAAATCGCTTTTTTGACTTGCGGTCTTGCTGACAAGTGTTATAGTGCATTATATTACTGCTATTATATTACTCATGTTATAAACATAATATAATACCTACTGCTAGTCTGCAGCGTTCGTTGCGTGAGCCGGGAGATAACGAATCTTCTCCGACAGCGTGAAACCCACTTCGATTTCTGTTTTGGTTTATTGTCGCATAACCACTTTAGTATACGTCATATTTTTTTGCTGCTCGCAGTAAAAATGTTCGAACAAATTTATTCAAACAATAATGTTTAACAACGTACCTACAATCATAATATTTCTTTGAAACAGTTTGTTGATCTTCGTCTGTGATAAGTATATTATGTATTCTATTATAATAATGATGCATTTATAGAAACGTCGTAAATTCGGGTTTTTAATGTGGCAACACGATCGCTCGATGCGCTCTTACACCTGTTCGGAGCTATAATTTCGGTGATAAATTAATGCTATTTGTCCCCGTGTAACCTATAACAATAAAGTATATAACTGTTTAAAACCAAAAAAGATGTACAATTACATACAAATATGTCATGTTCAAACAATAATCAAATGTTTTTATTGTTTCATCGTGGTTCAGGCCTTCAGGGCTGATTTTCGTCGGTATTGGAAAAAATGTCCCAGGCCCATGACGATAGTATGGTTGTTATCTCATTTAGAAATCGCCATACCATATTATATTATATTTTTAGGCACACACATATTATTTAATATAATATACACACATACTGGTATAACTGAATAAGTTATAATAGACGCATATTATGATATACGTACCATTTACCATAACACTGGTATATTTGTTATATATCAACTGATTTACAACATCAACATCGTCTTTGGTTACATTGTAAAAAAAAAAAACGATCCGAAAATCACGGGACTACTGATTAGGGAGGACTATAATATTCGCAAGGGTAGTCTACAACAGTGGTATTCAACCTGGGTGTCGGGAAATATAGTTTGTGGGACCCCGAAAATTATGAATAAAATTTGTTCATTTAATGGTTATTCACATTTCATCTAATTATTTGTTCTGTACGAACGTTTCAAATTGTTCGTGTTCTATTTAAATCCAATTATATTTATTGTTTGAAGGGTTGGAATTAAAATAAATAAATTAATTAAATAAAAATTGGTGGTCACTGGTCGCGATTCGAAAAAAGGTTGCGTTCCACAGGACGAGTTTGGCGCTGATAGAAGTACAGTGAAAAGTCTTTATAACGAAACTCGTTATAACGAAAAATTCTATATTATACGTAAATAACATTAAGTTAACTTATAATGGTTGGTTTGACTTAAAACCTATTAATTACTATCTATTACAAAAACTCTCAATAACGAAAGAAATCACACGGTCCCTTCAGATTCGTTATAGAGAGTTGTCACTGTATAAGTATATTATTATGTATATATACGATACGACGGGACGTCTTATAAAATATCATTATGATGGCCACACCTTCGAGCGTTGTTACGAGACTTTTTATTTGTTATAATTGTATGTACATTATACGATTTGAATGATGTTATAGAGGGGAAAAAAATCCGTAACCGACCGTTTACTACCGTTTCACCCGTCGAACGGCGTACACAAAATCGTCACGCTACGGCGTAGTTATATATACAATTCGTGTTAAATCGTATCATGATAATAATATTATCATCGAGGTACGTAGATTGTTCTTCTCGCGTGTGCGACCGAGTTGGTTTTCCTGTACCTATATACAAACTGTACATAGTACCTAAATATATATATATATATATAGGCAGTATAAACGTGCTAATTAAAAGCAGCGACGGCAACCATTGAACCCACACACATACACGCGTAAGAAATAGTAGTCACAATATAAAATATAATATATAATTTATCATGTGTGTACGTGTATGTATTAAGCAGTATTAAGTTCACACAAATGCAGTCGTATTATAACATAATATTAATAATATGCATTACGCGGGCTGCAAAACAATGTGCAGTAAATAATATTGAAATCTGTGGCATTAAATGTGTATAGACAACAATAAATATATAATAAAATGTGTAAACATATTGCTGCAGCAGCTGATACGGGGCTGAAAATAAGACGGGCCGGCCGCTGCCGCCACGCGGGATCAAAAAGGGATTGCTGTACTCGTCATTTATACGTTTATGCGTTTATAGGTATTTTGTTAATGTCACTTAAATGTTATATAATCTTCCATAATATTGTATTGTATATATATAATAATTTTATATATTATATTATATTATTATATATATCATGTGAGATAGTCACTGTTTTGTAATATAGCGCAACCGTTCCTCCAATGAATTGACGGAGAAGTGACAAAAAATGTACACGTAAATATTTTAGACAATTTATAGATACCATCAGATCGTTAGGTATACAAAAATTCGAATAATTTATTATACTGCTCACGATTGAGAATGGAAACTTTTAATCCGAAAACCGAGTGCGGCGTTTCATTATCGACGAAAGGTATGGGCTAGGTCACTAGGGCTATACGTTCAGTTTATGTTAATTTATACGCACCAAATCAGGATTCATCTTAGTTGCAGTTATGTGAAACACAAATTTTAATACAATTTATAATATAAAAGACATAATATTATGTCTTTACTTAATTTTATTTATTGTATGGGCAAGTGTATGACATGAAACACAAAGATATATGACGTTTGACTGCATGTTGTATCGCAGTTATACCGTTCGAGCTGATAATTATTTCCCGAAAAAAAGCTCCACGCGCAGTGTATTATATATAAATACAAAGAGAGAGAGAAAGAAAGAGACGGAGAGCGACGTCGCGCTGCAAAGGGACCGTATTATTTTGTCGTCCACACTGCATATATTATTATCGTGCCACGAGTGTGTGTGTATGTGTGTGTGCAAGATGGATGACCGGGCATAATGCATGAGGACGAGTGTGTTGCCCGGGCACGATTCGTGACTTATGTATTATATTTTAACATAAATATAACGAGGGCCGAGCGGGTTTTTAAAAGAGATTTTTGTACATGTGTACACACGCACAGACGCGAGAGAGGAGCTAGTGCCGCCACCGGTGTAGTTCCGATGACAGATGGATATTTAAGAAACATTTCCTTCGTTTATTTTATATATTTTTACCTCGTTCCTCTCTCACTCTACATTTCTCATTCTTAAAAATAAATAGGTAGACGTTCATGAAAAAAAAAAAAAAAAACAAACAAACAAACAAGCAAACAAAAAACAAATAATAGAAAGACCGTATACGCATAGGTATATAATATACACTGTGCATGTATCATGTGTGATATTATAATATTCAATTATCATACGATAATATTGTAAAGCTTGTACGACTATATAATAATATCAAACAATATAATATTTTGGGCGCGCGCGCTCACAACATTATTATCACGAGAGTTGAACGTACGACGATTATAATGTAACAGCTTTCAATCGTTACAATATTATTGTTATATCAAAATAGATTAATCGGTGTGCCGCTGAAACAAAACGCGTCTCTACAATTAATTACGTCCTAGTCCCGTCGCATCGTATTCAATTCCGATCGCCTTCAACGCACGTCGTATATCGTCGTCGGTGCACAAGAATAGTATATATATATATATATATATATATATGCATATACATTATATTGTATATTATAATAATATGTACATAGGTACACAATTTAGTATAATATATTATTATGACACTATAGTCATGACGTCATTATATTATTATTATATTATTACTATTTACTGCCGCAAAGTACCTAGTCGTTCTGCTGTCGCTCAGATGTTGTCTTCGTCACACCGTAAACGATTTATAAAATGTTTGAGACAAACAAAGAATGTAGTCCTCCTCGACATAGACGTGAATACATGGGATACGAAATCTCGTATATTCATAGGGTTCGTGCGCAACAGGTTTTAGAGGAGTACAATTTTCAAATGATATAATAATTATGTTTCGTCTCCGACGCGCCTGCATCATGCACCTTCCTGCAGCTCCGGTTCAGACAATATTATCATCTGCAATGCCACATTAAATGCGTGCAATAATCTGTCTTTATTCCGAGACCTATATAAAAACAGATGAGAGATTAATTTTCTTATAAAGGTTCTCTGTCCTGTGGTATTAATTAGATTTTATTAATACAATATTATTTTGAAGATTAAAATCTGTACAATATTATTATTATAAATCTCATTATTATATTATAAATCCGTTGTGCCGATGCACGGGGTTCTGTGCGACACGAGATCTTTTCGCACACGTCTTCAAACGGTTAGGTTAATATGTAGGTTAATTCTATACTTGGTCGGGCCGTCAATCACGTCATTTAATTCGAATCATACGTGATGTATTCGCAAATACAACAATAATAATTTATTACAACCACGATAACAACGTCTCGTGTGCCTACCTACATGCATAATATGTAGACGGACAATTTTCTATTATTTTCATCCCGTACCGAAGTATATAGGGCTATTGTTTTCCGTTGCGCTTCCGAGATCGCATATTATTACATTTATCTGCAGTTAAGCACTATACATATAACTACAAGTTACAACGACCACAGTGCACAGATCGCATCGCGTCAATACTTACACTCGCGTAGTCGTTGTACACATCGCGATGAGTATATAAACGACCATTTAACCGACTGCGTTTACGTCCTAACACATATATATATACACACACAACTGTGCGCGGCAGCAGCAATTAACGCGATCGCTGCAAATCGTTATTTTTCAACTTTATCATGTACAACTGTTCACGCACAGAACTACACCGTGCGATTTATATATACATACATATATATAGAAACTCAAATACGGGAGAATGTGGTTTTTAATTAAAACATTTCATGCAACGACCCCGTTTGAACCTGTAGTGATCGAGAACGCAAACAATATATGTTATAATATATATATAATATATAATATAAGTTACCTATAATATATATACTGTTTGTTATTATATACCTATATAGTATGTATATTATTGTTCTTGTGTGCAGTGAAACATCTGTTGGCATGTACCTCCCGAAAATAGAGATTTATTTATTTTTTTACTCAACATTTCGAACATGTAACATGGTATAAGATTTCAAGTTCGATCCGTTGGAAATCGATCGTAAACGGCACTATCACCTATTAAATGTACCGCCAGATGTATCAAACGTGCGCACTCTATATCATTTAATCGAACAGGTACGTTACACCAGCACTACAACCTAAGCTTTTTTAGTCGAACTACATACCTATAGATGATGACATTCAATCATTCAGAGAGACAGCTAGGGTGAAGGAGAAGAATACAAAACCTAGCTATATACAAATTACTCAAAGTGTGCTTTAAAATAAAATAATAATAATAAAAATAATAATAAATACACGAATAGGCGTGTGAGATTTAAAAGATACCTAACCAGTAAAAAGAATAAAAATATCGGAATATTAAATTGTATATATTACGAGCTCCCGAGTAGATAATAATCAAATAGATAGGTACTATGCCTGTATAGGAAGTACAGTATATTATATACTGCACACGGACGTTCAAACTTTAATGGAGACGTATATTTAACCAAATAAAACAGAAAAATTGTATCGATTTGAAATCGATGACGATGTATTGCGTAATATAATATATATGATGCGTCTTCCTACGATGTCTTCTTCGCTGAAAACCCAGCTAAACTATAAAATATAATCGTAATATATATTTTTTTAATTTCGTCGAGATACATACCACCCGTCGTTATTTCAAGTAATATGTCGCGTTTGAAAACTGATGTTTGCGAGTAACACGCCGTGATCGGAAACATTTCGATAAAAAATATCTGGCGTTCTAACGGTCAACTGCTGCAGTTACGAAGACGAATATTATATCCATATGCACGTATACCACCTACACGGTTTGAAAACGTCTATCATGTGCCACGCTTGATCAAATAACCTTTTTTTTTCTTGTCAATAATGTTTATGATACACGTTATTTTACATGTATGGAATTTCATTTTATTAGGAACTAAAATGCAATAAATGCACAAAAAGAAAATCAAACAAGTCCAATCATTATCTATATCATAAAAACCGAATAATAACTGATGTGACCAGTTTAGGGGGCGTATTGAGAAACGCTTCAGGTGTATTATTCAGGTCTATAATAGACGGTTATACTATCAAATAGACGACGTCGAAGTTTTCGGTGCGAAAAGTCGAATGATTCGTGACGCACACATACAAGTTAATCGTGCCCAATCTGTATAATATACAGTGTATATATATATGCCTAGGTATTTCGCGTTATTATGATCACTGGGGTGGCCACAACGAGGTTCGCGAGCGTCATGTGGCTCTTGAGTCAGTCGAAAGTTTACCACTTGTGCTTCTAACGACCTTTTACTATACCAATATTGTGCTCGGTTTTTTATTGAGTCGATATACCTATTGCGCTCAATAAAACAAAACATATATTCAATAAATGTCAATACCGATTATATGTGTACATTATAAAAATAAATCTAATCCTTATAATACACATCATATAAGTACATGTTTATAATTAAAATTCAATAAATGGCTATTATAATATTATTATACATTACACCTATAGTATATACGTTTATAAAAATGTGTATTAGTAAATAGATTTTTTCAGTCAATAAAAAAAAAATACATAATTACATAATGAAAGTTATTAATACTTAATAATAGGTATACATAAAAATATACCTAATTAATATGGCTAGTGGATAATAAGATATACCGATTTAAAATATAAGTAGTGCAATAATATGGTGTACTGAACTAAAATACAAATTTTGTTCTAGGTGCAACTGATCTATGCCCAGTCAGTCTCATGCGGCTCTTATTGATGCAAAGTTTATAGAGTAGAATTAATATTACTATAATATAGAAAGCATTTCTCAAAAGAAAAATCTCATTCCTCGATGTGAACCTGCAGAATAGTAATGATCTGTGTAGTGTGAAAAATGAATGTTAATTTAATTTTACATAAAATGAAAATTAATGTGTCAATTTTATAAACATGATGATGATGTCTTAACAATGTGGGTCACTTCTAATTATAGCTTCTATGTATAATTCGCGGCTACCGAAATTATTAAGGTTATAGTATACCATAGGTAATCGTTATCGTCCACAATCATCATCTTCACTGCTCTCGCGTTACCTAACCTAACCGTGCATAGAATATCCAATACCCATGTGTGTGTGTGAGTGTGCGCGCGGGGCGCGTGTGTGTAATAAGGCTTTGCGCGTATCAACCATTTAACAGGACAACTCGACCGGATCAAAGAGGCGTTTGGCTCGATTCCTAACTAATTAAGTAAAGCTCCGGCGGTGGCGGGGGCGTATATTATGCCGCTTGCACAACCGCGGCGCGGACCACACACGGACGGACTGTAATTACGGTGTATAATTGTATAATACGCGAACGACGTTTAATAACGTCAACCGTCCGTGATAGATGGCCGACGGTCGTCGTCCGTCCGTTAAATTAAAAATAAAAACACCGAGCACGTAAGTAATATACGTATACGTTTATAAAGTCTGCGCGGCGACGATGGTAATAGTAATAATAATAATAATAATTATTATTATTATTATAATTATAACGATATCGCGCGGGACATACACGGGTTCGGTGCTGGTGTTACGCACATAAAAAAAATAACACGAATATTATAATCTCACAACGACGACACGATTTCCCAGACCGCCGCCGGATCGAAAAAACCACCGCGGCGGTCTGGTGACAATAAAACAATCATCGCGGACTAAAAGTTAAAAAAATAAAGTTTTAAAATATCACGCGTTATGATAATGAATGTATTATTATTATTATGGCGGGACCACCCCGGCCGCGAAATAATAGTCATTTTCTACGACAGTCGATTTGCCACGTTTTCTTTTTTAGAAAGTTCCGTGGCGCACCATTAACCGACTTTATACACCTACGCTCAGCATTATATTCAAAACTATAATGGTAATATTGCCATTATAGTTTTCCGGCGCGTTTTGTCGTTTTTTAATTTTAATTCGGTTTTTTGTCGCCTACATTAAAAGCAGTTATCCGCACGTTCACCAGTCCGAGTAAACGGGATTACCAATCGACCATATAGTTGTTTAACCAATGTCCCTGGAACCGAATAGGTTTATTGCAGCTTATTACAGTGTTGCCAAAAACCCCGGATTGTGATCGGATAGAGTGGCCAGACCGTATTTTCGAGAATTTCAGCCAATTGTGACGCCGAAAACTGGGTACATATAAAATAAGTCATTACTTTTTTTTAGTCATTATTAGTCATTACTTATTCTATTATTACATATTCGTGTATGTTTATTATTTTTCCAATATAGTTCTCTACTCGGTGGTCAGCGACTTTGCTCAGTCTTTAATAAAGACACTTTACATTACTGTTGACAGCATTATTATAGAGAAAATATTATATAGGAATGTGGAGATAACCTATTTAGATGTAGCAGCAGTGATGAAACGACTGAAACATAATTTTTGTCCTGCAGGGCAGACGGTTAGTGTTTGGTAAGTGAATGTTATCAATTATAATTCGACAATAATTATATTTAACAACTCGTATTTCGGAATTATATGAAAGTAGTTCTACGAAACACTGGAAACCGCTGAAAAAAATAAGCGACTAAATTGAAAATGTCATCCCTTTTGTAGGTACTTTAAACAGTAGAGATGACGAAGTTAATCGAAGTAATCAATCGAGTCAGAACATATAGGTCACATCCTGCTTCCTCTTCTCCATTGAATCAGTCCATACATGCCTCTGCAGCTAGCTCACTCCATACGTTCTAAACGAAGAAAAAGTGAATACAATATTCTTCCACGATATAATTTTATGGGTGAGTAAACAATATTATTCTGAAATCTTACGAATAACATTTTATTTTATTTAATCAACCTTCAATAATTCTAATCTAAAAGATGGTATAAAATATAATAGCCGTCTCAACTGCAGATAATTTAAAATGTATATATATATATATAAGATTATTACCCTCGAATAAGCGGTGCAACATTATCTAAGGTAACTTTAACAATATATTATAAGCGATTTAGCGCAGACAGTCGCATACTGATCGTCGTCGTCTTAAGTATAATAATAAAATATATCAACATCCAAAACGATAGATTAGGATTTATATAGGTACTAATATCATGTATACCTACATCGTCGAACGGTCAACTATACAAACACTTTATCTGTTCGTCGTTAATATACAAACGGGAGATGATAATATATTATTATTATGCCGCCATTATTCATCATATTATTATCTGTATACATATTGTACATTATAGACATTATGATATCGTACGATGTACACACCGAGGCCGTTACGCGAGTTACATACATCATTATGTACAGGATACGACGCATTTCGCGGTCCCTTGAACCCCCGACGATCCCATTTGTCTGCATGCGTTTTATTTTAAAAGTCTAACTATATCCTGTGCTTGCGGCAGCCCCGTTGGCGTATAATTATTTTCAGCCCATAAACGCCCCTCGTCTATTATCCCTCCCCCCTCCCCGACGACTGCCGTTGCACTCACTTAATGGGGGGGGGGGACGGATAGTTATTGGTTCGTTTCCAAAGCTGACAAAGTGTCATCGCGGCGCTGGGTGGGCACCTACCTACCCATACGTGTGTTATTATTATAAATAATAATATAGGAAATTGAACACTATCGCCAGCCGTCCGCCGCATAATATACAATAATAATATCCACATACCCGCGAAAACCGACCACCCCGCCAAAGCTCGAACGAATAAATAATACGCACATTGTATATTATTAAATGATGATAGTAATATAATGTAATACATATATATTTACTGCAACACAGTAATAATATATAACGACTACATCGATCGAATTGACAGTAATATACATATTATACAACAATGATAATGATAAATACGTACATGCATATATATATAGGTAAACGTCATGAGCCCGATTGCGGTTGGTGGGGTGTGGGTGGCGTGTAGGTTTGTCAGTATGTAGGGCTGCGGCAGCGGACTTTGCCGGTTCGTTAGAATAATATTATACTGGCGCTGTCAAATAACGTTTTATCGCACAATTTGAAATCGGTAAACGCCAAATCACGCTGCGCCAGTCGACCGTCATTATATTATCGTTATCTACGCGCAGTTATTATTGTTGTTGTTGTCGTCGCGGTGGTGGCGGTGATTGTGACGAAACATAATAACGTTCCGGTGTGCATCAAATATTGTAATATATTTACCAATAGGTATACTGTATATTATGCATATATTCGTACAACACTCCGTTACTTCCGGCCGATCGTTACATAGCGATTGCTACATGTATTCGTCGTCCATGCAGTGTATAATATATCGTAGTAATAAGTTTGCAGCGCATTTGGAAATTGTCGAACTGGCGGGGATGAGGGATTTTTGCTCGATAGCAACGGAGATACGAGTTTAAATTTCACAACGCTGTAAATTAATCGCCGTTCAATAATAATAATATTGTTCAAGCACATATGCATATTAAGATATAAGTTATAATGTGGTTAAAATATGTGTAGATTAAGTATGCGTGGTAACGTATACCTATATATATATATATATATATATACAGGGTGATTCTTTTATTAAACAACACTATAACACAAATACCACCAAAAACCATCCAACTTTGGAAGGCTATATCTTGTAAACGGATTAATGAAAAATGAAAATTTAAACTTGATAATTCGTTGAAAAAATAGCCTTTTAGTTTATGAAATTTTAAGTGTAGGTTGTCATTTGAAAATCAAAAGTTGATAATGGTTTACCTTATAAATATAAGGGTGAAAATATTTTTAAAAAAATTATAGTTTTAGAACAAGATGGATCTAAAGTTTTGAAAAAAAATTGAAAAAATTGAATAGTTTTTGAAATAATGAGTGTTGTTTGATAAAAGAATCACCCAGTTCACCCCATACGATTTTCAAAACGACTGAAATGTATGAATATACTTGGTGGTACATAATAAATACCCATTTCAGCTGTTGCATTATAAAATATCGAGTACAACGCGGGAATAATTTTGGATATAATAATATATCTACATTAAATACGTATATATTGGCCAGTGCAGCATACATTCAGATGAAGGGTTATAAGGTACCTATGTCCTATATGGCTATATATATACATATATATGTGTGTGTGTGTGTGTGTGTGAATGCAAAAATGGCTATCATCGCGACAAGACCTTGGACTTTATTATTAATCGTATATACTATAATGTGATATTTAGAAAGTCGTCCGACTCAAGTACGACTTATAAATACATTTTTTTTTTATTATTAATATTGCGACGAATTTAAATTATTTTATTTTTATTAGTAGTGTATATAACAGCAAGTGTGATTAGACATCTGCGGGTCGAGAACGACGTTCGCGCATATAATATAATAAAATGTATATAATTGTACGATATTATGTACATTCGGTACTATGTACGTCAGGAAAAAACACGAGAGAGTAAAATTAATAATAATATATACAGAATTGGTTGTATAAATTTGAACATATCGGGAAAGCAAATCGGTATATAGGATCAATATCGCTTAATTCCATCGAATAATAAAAATAAAACCCATATAAACACTAGGTATTTAATAATATAGTGTGTGATGTTCGGAATAGAAAGTGTAAATTATAAAGTAATTGTTGACTACGTCGAGTTGTTGATCAAAAGCAATTTAAAAATTATAGTTATGTAAATTGTATTTTTTTTTTTTTTTTTTTTTTTTTTTTATTAACATAAAGGCTTCAATTACTAGGATTATTAGCCTATAATTACAAAATGATAGTTATACAATATAAAAGTTGACATTGTCTTTATAGATTATCTTATTATTATTATTAATTTATTATACAATGTAAAATATTCTAATATTTACAGTTTTTTGTCTATATCTATTTGTTTGAAAAATTTAAGAATGTTGTCGGAGTTATGTTGATTGAGAGCTTCTTCGATTGACCTTGGATTGTTGAGAATAAAACGTGCGGTTGAAAATGTGGGGCAATCCATAACGATGTGTTCAATTGTAAGGTGGGTGTTGCATGAGTCGCACATTGGTTTAGGTTCCTTGGTGATTAAGTAGGAGTGGGTGATATTGGAGTGGCCTATTCTAGCTCTGTTGATAATTATTTGTTCTCTGTAAATTGTATTATTTTAATCAAAAATATTAAATAACACGATACTGCTCTGTAGTGTTGATGTGGCAATCGATATACAGTTGCCGTTTATGTCAAACGATTAAATTATAATAATATGTATATTATAACTGTTGTTGTTGTTATGAATGTACGTATACCTTTGAAGCTTAGCTTCCACATACGTAAATGTTTTTGTAGTCACTATAATACAGCGGTCGCCAACCTTTTGGACCTTGCGGACCACTGAAACCATATTCTAAATTCTACGGACCATCTAAATCTTAAAATAGTTTTTTTACATAAATACCGTACAACTACTAATAAATTTTGCACCAAAATATTATAAAAAATATACATATTATGTAAAATAATAAAAAATGTTTTATTTTTATTTATGATTAAAGTTTTAAGTTTTAATTAAATTTGAATGTGATATTTGTTCCTGTTTGTTTTAAAGAATTTCGTGCAATTTTGGCTAATAAAATAATATTGCAAGTTAAGTTCAAATTTTTCCGCGGACCACCTAAATTTTCACGCGGACCATCAGTGGTCCACGGACCACCGGTTGGCGACCGCTGCTATAATAGCCGATACTTAAGATATTATGTTTCTCAAAAATATCAAAATACGCTCATAAAATAAAATAAATATTTTGAAAAGGTATAAATTATATAAATACATTAGTATTCTCTAATACTTTTATAGTTTCTTATAAAGCATTAATTTAAGCGCAAATTTAATTCGATAATTTAAAATAACGTAAAAGGAATGCAATTGTGTACCAATATACTTAAAAAAATATCATCATTATACAATATTATGCACTATAATAATTAAATATATTTGATATTTATTGTATTTCTCTGTATAATTTTTCAAATGATTTAGAAAAAAATACACATTATATTATAAAACAACTAGTAAAATATGCGTCTAAGTACAAAAGTTGTAAAATATAAACGAGCAAAATAAAAATGTTTAAATTTAGCACCAATGTACATTTTTATACGACGCGGTTTCATAGATATAGTGCTTGCTTACATAGTTCACAATATTATACGATTGCTCCGCAAGACAATTATTATTATTAGTAGTAGTATTATTATTATGTAAAAAATAGAAACAACAGTTTATTATTACAATCTCGTGCGAACGGCTACAGATATAGATATAGTTACTATCTACATTTATACACTTATAACAATATATTTAGGCTATAATGCGTGACGGGTAAAATCTATATTAGAATTTCTTAACCTATAGTATTAGGAAAGCTCATATAGTAGGTAATAGTCAGTAGATATGGTACGCTAAGAAATTGTCTCTCTTGGTAAATAATGAAATAGATCATTCGTCACATTTAGTATTGTTTGGTTTATTTGATATTAGTAATAACATAAATTATCATATAATAAATTGGACATCTTTATTTTTTTTTATTCTTTGTGAAATTAATGCTTGTATCTTTATATCTTAATTTTGTATTTCCTAATAAAATAAAATTATGTACATGTATACATAGGTATACAATTTTGATGAGGAAACCTAACCTAACCTAACCTACATGGAGAAAATCCAAAACGTGGTACGCAAAAACAAAAAGGTTGAGAACCACTAATCTGTATAATAATAGGTGTGTGAGAAAAGTTCATTCCCATGGATTCCAACACGACTTGGTTCCAATAATTTGTGCGAGAAAATAAATGTTATACCTTTAATAATAATTGTCATGTACATTTACTGTATAATATGATTAATATTATATTATACACAATAATTTTAGCATCTGTAGAGAGAGCAAATGCGTATTTTAAAAATTCAACTATATAGTTCGTGTAGGTACCTATGAGGTCTGGGTCGTTTCGGATTTAAGCAAAGTGGAGTCTAAACTTTTATTAGTTACTCGTGAGATAAAAATATAAAATGAAATTGTTTTATTTAAAAATACGGTGGTGCATATTTATTCCGTTTATTTTTTCTTCGCAATCTTTTTTATTCATCTCGGGATTATTTAAACATGGCTGACTTTCGAGTACATTAAACACAAAAATAATACTCATTTAACTTGGCATATTTTTACCGTTATGAAAGTTTCATTACTAAACCAAATGTGTCTTAGTGTATACAAGATTATGATATTTATTTTTGTATATACCTACAGCGAATTAACATTTTAAAGCTACAAATTATATCGTTTTCCGAGAAATAAATAACATAAAAATACCGCAAGGTGACATTCTCTACACATTATTTAAAAAAATTGTTAACATTTTTGAAAATTTCTTACATCATTTAATGTAGTTATTCATAAATATTTATACATAATTTAATGTTATTATATCTTAATATTTTTTAATGACGATAAACATATTTATGATTTCATATTTTCATTTCTCGAAGCGAAATATTTTAAGGAACGAAATTCTATAAATAAAATATATGTGATGACAAATTGACAACTGAGTAGTAAGCTGTAACTTATAAGCATTCAAGTTTAGATGAGTCGACTATCTAAGTAATTGACATTAAACGTTAGCAATATGTTGATAAGTACTCTACTCCATTGTAGTACTTCGATCAACAAAACTTTATATAAGTCTATACATAAGTATACTTACCTACAATACTAATTAGAAATTTAATTTTTATGTAAGTATATAGAAGTACTCAGAAATGTATTATAATGTTTCGGAATATGAAATTTTAAAATATGTAAAATTCAATTAAAAGCTTAAAACTTTAATAATTATAGCAATACATACATGTAAGTTATAAAACATAAATTGTACGATTACATCACATTTTATAAAAATAATATTTTCAAAATGATTATTGTAAAAATTTAAACGAATCACGTTGTAGGTATTGTACAATACTATAATATATATATATATATATCGTTATTATATTATACAATAATCGCCTACCTTTACCAATTGACATTTTTTTTTTCAAGTCAGGTTTTATTCCCCACAGACCGAGGGCCACGAGGTCGGTGTCATATAGAAAAATATGAGCAAAATTATATTCTTTACATGTATATTAATATTATAATATGCTTTACCTACTTTTGATGTTTTACCCATTTTTTTTTTTTTTGGAAACGGAACCATATATTAATATGATGATTAATGCATTTATTCATTTTGAAGTTGACCAGTTTCAGCTATATATAGTCATAACAACTAACAAATATGCGGATATATGACATTATTATTATTTCGCCAGGTTGGTGTATGACTTGTATATTTGTACGAAAATATAAAGGTTTATTGTATATTTTTCTTTAAAGGTCATAATATTATAAATCAAAGTATACAATAAAATACAGTATACACACATAATATACTTACAATATTCACTATTCAGTGTATTATACAGCATGCATTTATACTCTCTCTGCATATCTAAAAATTAAAATAGTAATAATATATGATTCTAACAATGCATAATATACCAAGTATATTATCATATCGGTGTGATAAATGATAACAGTATATGATCGATTGTTTTAATTCAAAAGGTTAGGTACATAGTTTTTTTTTTAAATTTATATAATACTATTACTAATTGCAGCTAATATAATATTATTTAATATGCGATGTCCTGATAACATTATATTGTTTTGATAATCTTTTTATTTACGAGAACAAATCATTAAAATATTAGATAATATGTGTAAAATAATATTTACTATATAACGATTGTAGTTATTCAAGGAAATCGCGCTAGACAAAAATACGAATTATTATTTTTATTACATATGAAAATGAGAAAATCATTACGTTAAAAACGGACAAAACGTAAACGTCATTCGATATAAAACATGTAATTTTCGTATTACGGTTATTACAATATTTACTTGACCATTAAAAAGGTATGCAATAAAATAAATTATAATAATATAGGTGTATTAATTAGTATTATATTAAATTATATGAAATTGTTTTGGATATCAGCAATTTATAGAACACACGCACATCGAATTAGATAGTAAACTAGTAAACGAGATAAACACTTAATTTATTCACATGAAAAATTATGATATTAATAATGATAATAATGAGCAGCATAAACCGTTCAAATAATTATGTGGAAGTGTAATATATGTATATCGCATCTGATGCTCGTTTTAAACATTAAACGGCTTCGTATTGCATTATATGAATCCAAGCCAAAACCGATTTTTAATTAAATAAATAAAAAATACGTCAAAAATATTATAATTTAAAATACGTGAAACACGGCGAAAAAAACTTTTATGTCGTACAATAATTTGTTGCAATTCAGCTTAGGCCAACATTTTTAAAATTTTAACTTCTACATAATATAGGCATTAGGCATACTACCACAGCTAAATTTCCGTTGACGGTTAACATAATTATGTGTACTAAAGTTATATAATATTATGATGGTATATTTGGGGTGTATAAAGTCGACGGAATCAAAATTAAAAATAAATTTTTTGACGTTCTTTAATCGCAAAATAAAATTTTTCCTTCGCGACGCATACCGACATACCTATAATCCTATACAACTGAATGCCACGACGTTTAAACACTAATTTTAGCGTTTATTATTAAAGCAATTATACACAAGATGTGTATAATAATAATATGATTATATGACATATATATATACCTAACCTAAGACGACGGCGACGAGTGATGTGTACACGCCGCGCTACGTCTGCACCGCGACGTAATTGGCTCTTTTTAACCACAATATATTTAATTACACTTCCAAAACGGTTAGGCGACGTCGTTTAAGAAACAGTCGCGTTACTCGAGCCCCTAACAGTCCCCATCATCCGTCGTGTATACAGATGAGCCCATATTATCAACATTACGAAATACCGCAATTACACACACACACACACACACGCGGATCCTGCTGCGGTGTAGAAGATATACTCTAAATAGAAACCACACCACCGTGGTCCTATATATATATATATACTATCCGCGACAGCTTTCGAGATTCATTAACAGTTTGACACTCTCGGGTTACCCCGCGTCGGAGTTAAATAAATATTTTGTCGTGTAAATGACTGCACACACACACACATACATATAATGATACGCCTAGCGAACTGAGAGAGATATTTTCCGTTTTCTTTTCCCTCCTCCCCGGGATAATCCACGTCGTCGTCGTCATCCTCGTTTCCGTCACCGCATGCAGCAGTAGCTGCAGCCTGTCCCGCGCCTCGAAACAATAATTACAATAATAATAATAATAATAATAACGATCGTTGCGTGTGACGTATATATACTATATATACTTATAGGTATATATGTATATATATTATATATACATTACCGTCTCGGCAAACATTTGTTTTACTAAATGTCCGCCTCCCGAGCATGCGTGCGTATATACGTGAACATCGCATATGTGCAGCAACAGGTCTCTCGAGCGCGCGCGCGGGGAGGCGGCTCCATACTCCGGTAAGTCGGTAGTCGTCGTCGTCGTCGTCGTCGTCGCGTATAGGAATTTCCGCCCGCGCAACCCCGCGCCGCAGCCGCCGCCGCACGGTCAGTTTCTAATTGCCAATTACATTGATTTACGACCCGACGTAATGATACCGTAATTAATCGTTGTTCCACGACGACGGTTTTGACATTCGTCTAACACCGCACGACACGATATATAATAATAATAATAATAATAATATTATATTATTAGGTATATGTAGTAGTAGTAGTAGTGGCAGGTATGTATAATATTATTATAGTGTGTGTGCGTGCGAGTGGTGCATGGTACGTTATACCGCAACCACACAGTTGCAGCTGTTCCGACGACAAACATATAAAATACCTGTAGCTATACGCGCTGTTGTTATGTATTATTATTATTATTATCATTATAATCACGCGGTTACCGAGTGCGGTTCGAGACGATTTTCGGCCCGACTACCATGTTGAAGAGGGTGGGGAGATTGGAAAATGCTTTTTTTTTCCATTCCTACATACGATCGACCGACCGATATATCTGTTCTGACTGTTGGACGATTTTTTCCCATGCACCGGTAATGCGCGTTCATTATTTAATTTGCTGACTTCATGAATTCGCGGTCTCTGCAGGGTAGGTTTGTACATGACGCGGGTGAATTAAACCAGTGACTTTATTTTAATATACCTTATACCTACTGGTTGTTATTGCTCGGCATTGGCCAACTGAGATCAATAAAAAACCGATATGGGTAATCCATTTATATATATAATATAGGTACGCCGAGGACATAAATGAGTAACTTTTTTTCCCAACGCAAGTATAACCAATATAAGTATTTGAAGCAGAAATAAACGATCATGGTGCTATATGATTTGTATATTATATGAATAACAGGTGAGTCACCCTAAATAACGTATTTGATCTATTATTATCTACGCCTTATATATACACACCTTCTATTATAAGCCTATTCTTCAAGTGTTGCAGTAAAAATCAGTACAGTATAATTTTTTCATTTCATGATATAAGTCTCAGTCATGTGCTTTATCTTGTATATACAATAAAAACTGTTGTGGTATGTATTCTAATATTCTAACGGGTCGTCCGGGATCGCAAACAGTAATATGTACGCAAAATCTGGTGCCAAAAATACGTCAAAAACTGTGGGTTTGACTAATGAAATATAACTATTTTTTTATCTGTAACCAATGTAAACTGTATGTATAAACATAACAATTTTTGTTTCTCCTCTAGTTTGTTAACCTTATACAACATAGCAACGTTTTATGTAAAAATCGAAAAACGAAGCTATATACAGACTATAGTGATGGGAATTATTCGAATATTCGAATAGGTCTATCGTAAATACTTCGAATATTTGAATATTCGAACATTCGAATATCAGTATTCGATGCTACAATACAATACGTAACGAAAATTATTCGTTTAAGTTTTCACGCCACACAAAATGTTTAATAATAATATTATATGGCGCGCCATAAAAGCCTGCGAGAAGTGAATTCGAAGCCAGCGATATTTACTATTTGACAGGGCAATTTATTAAAATACAAAAATAAAAATTGTGCAAAATACTGGAATATCATAATTAAATTATTATTAATAATGTATAAGTTACAACAAAAAAATAATAAATAAATAAATGGTAACTACGAACAGATACCTGTAAGATAAGAACTATTTTCGTATTTATAGGTCGATTATTAAACGAGCGCTTTCCCGCAGTGATTAATAATTAATCATTGACATATTTTATCTTTAGTTGTGTAATATAGATATGAATTAGTTATTAATAATAAATAGTATAAAAAGCTTGCCATGGAAAAATGGATAAAAAAAAATTAGGTATTGTACCATCAAATACTGATATTTATATTCGAATACTGATTATTCGAATAGACATTACATTACTAATACAGACCCTCCTCGCGAGTCACTATAGGAATCTATTGATTGATGACGTACTTTTTTGAAAACAGTCCAATATTTTTTTAGTGTGAATAGAGGACAGAGAATGAGAGAAACAAACAATCGACATATATATAGGTATACAAGTTAGCTGCAGCCATTATTGAATTATAATACATACTGCAGACACATTCGACATAATTGTAATATAACCTAAAGTTTAGGTTATAGTTATAGTTTAGGTCCTAAATAATTACACATTATTATATTTTACTGCTATTATAGTCCGCTGGTGTTGCGCCGGAGTCTTACCAATCGCATTCTATGGATTTATACTTAAAACCAAACATTGTTTTGTATGAAATCTATTACCGCATATTTGAGTGATGTTTGACGGACAAGAACAATGCTCTGGTTATAATATCATATTGTACACATAATCCTATAATGCAACGAGGATTAGGTACGGCGAATCGTTTAAACAAGCGGCTGATGACTCACACGAAACCCAAAATTAAATTGTACGTCGGATAATTATTTTAAGGGTACAACGAGACGGAACAAATAATAATATAATACTGTACAATGCCTCAAAATAGAACACCGAAGTCAATTTAATAATAATATTTTTTTTATTACCACGCGGCCATTTTATTGGAAATTGGACAACATATTATGTTCATGTATATTAATTTCCTATATAAATATTATTATGCTCGTTATTTCAACCGCGTGTCTAATGAATTAGATTCATCATAAATTACGAAATATATTAATACTGAAAAAAAAAATTCTATAAATGTTGCTAATTTTAAAAACATCCCTTAAACTGCTATATTATAAAATTGTGCGTATATCATTAAATTTTTATTTATTGGCCACGCGAAAAATATGTTTTTCGTAGGACCGACATTCAAACTTGCGCTGCGTATACGTTTCGCACTTTTTAATTTGCATTTAGTTTATGAGATTATCTTAACGAAGTTATTTGCCAAGTTGTTTCGGTTACTGTTTTAAGAACGTAAAAAAACTACAAAAATAACAACAAAAATATTAAACAGTTTAGTTGTTTTCCTCGCGTCGACAAACTATTAAGCTAAATAAATGAACCACTAAGGCACTAACAATAGAAAGGGTATCTGGTTATAAATTTAAATGTTATCGAAATTGTTGTGTATTATATTATGTATTATTTTTATGTCTGACATATACAGCAAAATCGTCTGTCCTCTGATACATAATATTATACTGTCGCACTAGGGACACAGTAATTATTGCGGCGAACCGAGCGAACAGAAATGGAGTTAATTAATTTGTCATGTTATTTTAGTATGATATTATGTAATAATAATTATGTTGTTCAACAGGTGTTCCAATTACGATTTCTTTAGAAAATCACTATTTTAATAAATTAACACCCCGATTGTATTCAGTTTTTTTCGAGATGTTTGGGTGAGAAAGTATTTCAATAGAAATTAACGAAAACTTATATCATTAAAACACAAATGTAATTAACTTTGTGCGCAGGAAAAAATTATACAGTCGTAACTTGTTACAATATAATATTATAATAATTATTTTTCCGTCGTACGAATGAGTAATGCAATCAAAGCCGCGCGAGTGATGGATTGCTCGCAGTGACGTCATACGCCGTTGATATATCGTATCATTTTTTTACAATTGTTCGTGACGGGCTGATATAAATTATAATAATTTATAACAAATACCCTAGTATAATATCTTTATATAGGTGCTTACGATAAATTTGCGAGTGCTATATACGTTCGATCGCATTATCACACAGTAAAGTGTAGACGAACATTAATTATTCCATTTAAATTATACAAACGACTTCCTATTATAATATATAATATAGTAGACCATATAGTACGTATATTATTAATTATTTCAATATAAATATATACATACCATATGACAACGTATATATCTTTCAGCGTACAATATGTATACGCAACGCCCACGTCGCACGCTTCATACTGCAGTCATATATATGTTACCGGCAAAGGGTTGAATCCGGTGTTAATGTATTATATATAAATCCTAGGTATTCTATAGATTACCTAGCCTCGAGCAGGAAAAGTATATTAATAATATTAATATTATAAAACTTCACACTAGTGAAATCAATGATTATTGCTTATCTTATCGCACAAGATGGGTAATGATATTATATGTTGTTCGTGTACACGGGAAAATTCAAGATACGTTTTTAAAATATTATTTTTTGTCGTGTTTGTCGTGTTGTCGTGTTGAGATATATATTACAGAAATGTCTGAACGTTTCTATACCGAATTAAGTAAATGTCGGAAAAATTCGAAAAATACAGTTTATTTATCGAATGAAAAATATCAACAAATATTACACGAGTTACTGCTGTTTAAAGATGATAAAAAGATGTCGAGATTGTCCCACTTGAACTGAAAACACGGAGGTAAATGAAAATATTTTTTTTAATATTAATGATAATAATAATTATTTCTATTCGGTGGTACCGCGTGCACATCGCAGTTATATAATATATTTCAGTCAGATCGTTTATATGCGCGTGATAGGACATGTTGTAAACGTGTTAAGAGTTAAGCCACCCAACGGTCGTATTATACATAGATAGGTAACCTAACCTACCTACTTACAACACTCGAACACGCAAACAGTAGTTGTACAGATACCAACTACCGGGTAAATATACGAACGTTTAGAGGTAGGCAGATACCCGCAGCAGCAGCTGCGCTGATCTGTGGCGGCGGCGGTTATCATCATCGTGATATCTCGCACACGTGTTGCTCCGGAGGGTCCGACGGCGATTTATTGTTCACCGTGGTATTAATATGCCTAATCTATATATCTGTATATCTATATATAATATCAGTTAAACGATGTGGGTAGGTATATATTATTATACCTATTATAGGTGTATACATTATATATTTTATTATAATATATTACCTACATATCATATCATATTATGTTATACGACAATATCGTTCGACTTATTACTACAACAGCTATTGCACAATAAACGCTGTAGCACACACTCGGCACTATACGGTGATTTGTACCTATACGGTTGCTTATAAATGGGATTAGTTTTGTTTTTTTTTTCACCTAATAACGCGCAATAATATAATATATGACGTACATACATATTATGTATAAGTGCGTGGTGCGTGCTGCCAAAGTGACACGCCTTTAGCAGCCGTATTGGTAATATCTATAATAAGATAATATATAATTGTACATATACTTATAGGTACAAACCGCTGCCTCCAGTATATAATATCACACAGACGTAATAATATATAAAATGTGTACACGAGATACCTCTATAAAGCGTGTATATTCATGTATACAGGGCGATTCGCCGAGCGCACTCGTCAATGATGCGCAATTATTTTCAAGATCTGATTTCTGCAGGTATTGTTTTTAAATACATATTATGCTGAGAGATCGTTTATTTCACAATTTCGCACTTCTAGTAAGGAATGCTATCCGATTAGAGATGTATAAACTGGTGTTTTTCAAATGAGAAACCCCCTTTTTACAGTAAATTAGAAAATTCGAACGAGTAGTTTTTTAGCCGTTTAACTTCGCGAACCATAAGAATAATATAATAGGCGTGTAAGAACGGGTTTCGATGATACGGGCTCTATATAATATGTTTTCGATGCCATAAAAAAATTATCCATTAAATAATTTACAGTATAAAAAAGGTGGATTCTCATTGATCGAGGAATAGAAGTTTGCATCTCCTTAAGCATTGCACGACATCTCAAGGATTTTAAATCGCTATGGCCATCAAATAGGTAATAATATAATATAAAAATTTAATAATCAGATTTTGAATACCTAATTGAACATTACCGAAGAAAAAATAAAGGGTCGAGTGTGCTCGGCGAATCACCCTGTATGCAAATCGTTATACACCTGTGGCAACAACCGCCATCGTTGCTTGCACATATTATTATATACGAATACGAACATATTATATACGGCTACTGTGCGAGTGTTTATATGCGGGGGTGGTGGGGGGATGGCTATTAAATCTTCCTCGGCCATATAATAACGCGCGATGAAAACGGCGAGATAAGATTTAAACACGTCCGGCGACGGTATACATCTATGGTAATATGTTTAGAGCACATATTATATACGACGTATAATATTCTCGTGCGGAATTTTTCACCTCCACCGCACTGCCACCCATCACACAGCAGTATACACTCACACATGTAGGACTCTGTTGAATTATTATAATTTCGTTTTAACTACTATAATATGGTTTATTCTATATAACCATATTCAATATTGGTTGTTTTAAGTATATGATGCTGTGCAACGTTTGTGTCGTTACACGCACAACAACGAGATAGAATCTGCAGAGTACCTATATAATTCGTTAATTATATATATATTATATAGTTCATAAATATGTCATATTTACAATCATAATATTATAATATGGTAGGTATACGTGAAGATGTTATTCGTCGTCAATACTCGTCATACCTACTCGTAATATTGCGTAGCAAAACCTTTGGACTTTTAGAGACCTCATCGTCTTCGGGGGAGGAGCTGCAGGCCACTATTTCTTTTAGGAATTTAGCAGGTAGTCTAAATTCTCGATTATACATTTTTATTATACGTGCCGGTGAGCTCTTGTATTAAAAAAAAATAAAAAACTGGATGCCTTATATAATACACTAAACGTATATAATATTTATTATTATTAAACAACGCTCACGAGAGTATAATAGCAAAAGTTAATCCATACAGTTTTCACTAATAATGCTGTGTTAGGAATAGTATACTGAAGTATATTCTTGTCCATCATCTCAGTGTAAATCATCATCACACTTTAACTGATAGTATTTAAAATCTTAATTACTATACAAATTTATCGAGAAGAATAAGAAGAATTTATCAAGATAGTAGATCATGACATAATATGCGTAATATTTTTAAGATACTTTCCTACTAAGGTATATAATAGTACATCATAGTCTATGATACCAACATGATGGGTAACCGCCCGGTCCTCAAATAAATAACGTGTCCGAAAACCTTGCGAAAACCGTCCAGCAATTATAATCGTGCACTGTGTATTTGGCATGTTGTATTATTTTCTAAGACGTACCTACTGCGTTTTTCCTTGTTTCCGTGCAAAATAACAGACTACGCGTAAAACGTGAGTACAAAAAATATCGACGATATACCTGAATAAGAAACACAATAGTACCTATAACAATGCGTGTATAGATCGCTTGGTGTACTCACATTTTATTTTTGCAGTTGACGTACAGGACTACTATTGCATTTCCGGCAAATCCGCCCGGGCGCTTGATATATATATATTTTGGAATTTCACAAGTACGCAGACCATACCACACGTTACGATGAAATTCGGCAGCAATTTAGTATATAATATACATCACACATACCTATAGTATGGATATTATTATGTTATAATAAATACGACGTTTCCGGGACAAACCCGCAGCTCTCGCGTGGGGGTCGAAAATGTCATTAGAACCCGACATCGCGCTGCGCGGGGTCCCGAAACGCACAAATATCTATTTATTATATTGCACTTTTATTTATCGTGCGTATACAACGTTTGTAATAATGCAGACATTATTGTCATTTAACACGTCATCGTGCGTCCGTGTCCTATCGACAGTCGTCCCCGCCGGACACGGAATATAATATAGCCACCGGACGATGGTCAAAGCAAGACGAGGGTCATTATGGACGTGCCGAAACGAATTGACGCACATCATTAGAGAATACATACTACTAATAATAATGATGATAATAACGTCCGCCATATTATTATTGCAAAAACATTGTGTTACTATAATAGATTACCGGATGGTTACGCGCGGTCTATACAAGCGGTCGTCGTTATATTATATAGTACTTATATATAAATAAATAACACGTAACGACGTGTCGTCATATAATAATAAAAATCATGGTGGCAAAAAATAAATAAATAATATTTAGGCGTATTCTTTGAGTCGAAATTCCGGCGAATTCGGACAAACAAGTGCACGCCGAGAGAAAAAATGCAATCGAATTTTTTCCACTATTACAAGCAGTGTTCTTTTGATCCCTCGGGGCCGACCATTGCCACCATTAGCCGTTGCGGACACTGCGGGACTGCTGCTGCTGCAACACCTATATACAACCTAACCAGCAGTACGACTTCCAGCGGTGTCGGCCCTTTTAACGAGAGCTGTCATTTATATTTTTGAAGAAAAAAAAATCGTTTCCGAAGGGGAAAAAAAAACGAAAAATAAAACGAAACAGAAGTATTTACAAAAAAAAAAAAAAACACACACACGCACAAACCATTGTGCATTATTAATATTATTACATTATATTATATTATACGAACCGTCCTTTTTTTTTTTCACGCACATGAAAACGATGTTTAAGAGACCCGAAAATTACTTCACGGGACACCAATACACCATCATTATATCATTATAATGCTTAATGATAATATTCATGCGTGTTACGATACGATAATATAATAATGTGTGTGTGTGTTATACTTACATATACATGGCGATTCACCGACCGTGCTCGGCCACTTTTCTTCAATTATTCTTAGTTGTTCAAAATCTGATTTTAGGAATAATGTGTGGGTACTTAAAGAGTAGTAAAGACCATGTTTTCATATTTTTGAGACTATGTGTACCTCATAACGTGTGTCTTGTGGTGTTTCAAACTTCTATTTTTCGAATTAGATCGTCAGTTTTTAATAGTGTAAATCATATATAACAGAGAACATACGCGCGATTTTTATCGAATATTATTATATATTATGTTGTTGACGATGACGTTGATGCATCGATATCAAAATTCGAACGCACACGAGTAGTTTTCAAGTTATTTAACTTTAAGCAGGGATTGAGGATAATATCTAAAGTAACAACTTAACATTCTATTAGTGACGAGCAAATTTCTAATATCCTACAAAAATCAATACAGGTATTAATGTATTACCTATTATATTCATTTATTAGTTTTTAGTTATTGATTGTGTAAATGATTTTTAATACTTCTCAAGCGTTTAATAATTATTATTAAATGAACTATAATTATATATTTATTCATTAATGTTTCATAAATATTCAAACCAATTAGTTTCCCAGAATTATAAATATAACATTAAATTATATTTATTTAAACATTTTAAATATATTATATTATTCGAGTTACTAATTGGTTTAATATATACATGGGCACGTTTCTACATGCACATATGTCCATTGTTCGTGATAATGAGATAGGAAAATAATGTGAGGAATGTGATAAGTAATTATAGGTATTACCAAATATATATTAATATTATATTTTTGTATACTAGCTAGATCCAATAATAATATATATTATCTATTTTGTTCATTTATATACAACCTATTTTAAGAATTATTATATTCTGAGTAAAATCATTGTAACAACAGAAAAACTGCTTTTAATTTTGACAAAATAAAAAAATAATTGTATTAATTTGAAAAACTTTCCAGTTATAGTACAAAAAAATCTCAAGAATTTGAAAATTTGGTTTTAGAGAAGTAGTTATAGGTATTATAGTAAAAGTCCCAAATCTCGTACATTGAATAAATCGAGTATTGAAGGAAAACATGAGTAGTGAAAATGCTTGGTAAATCACCTTGTTTATAAATGCCATAGCACTTTATTATGTAGGACGAATTATCCATCGTGTACATATCGATCGAGACGAATTAAATATTGATGAACTCACGTCGTCGGGAGTGTTTGCTCTATAGTCGCACACGTCGACGACGAGTCATAATAATAGTGTATAAATATAATACAACAAATAACGTTTAATAATATAGTTAATGTAAAGTAAGCAATACATTCATCTTCGAAAGTCGCAGACGATAATATTAACGGACATACTATCGTTACAGCTGCAGCCACGTTTCGGATACTGTTCATTTGGAGCTAGTAGTTTATGAGTTATAAGTATTTAACGTTTTGATAGGCAGAGTGGAGTGGTACGGGGTTACTCCGCAAAATGTTTGTCCACTACTCCGCTTGTCTAAACTTTAAATACTTATAAAGTTATAATTCAGAAACTACTAGCCCCAAATTCATTAAAAATATAATTTTTTAATAAAAACGTTTGTTTTTTAACAACTTGAAACCATGTAAAAAAATATTTTGAAAAAAGTCAATACTTTTTGAAATAATGAGTGTTTTATGATATATCAATCATCCTGTATATATAATTGGTACTTAACCACTGTTGCGATGCGGTGTAGAATAATATGTGTCATGTATATATGTGTTTGTGCAGTGATCGGGTACATACATACCTCATGTGGTAATTAAACCTATGTACATAATATTATAGACCGCTTCTGGTATTGGGTGTATAGATGGATTGCTTGCACATAATTAATATAAATGAGTTTTCGATAGACATCAACAGCTGTGCAGGAGCAGGACTGCAGTTGGTTTACAAGACGTCACCTGAAGTGCACCGCATAGAATCGTATAATACAATATTATATAATTGTTGTGGGTACTATCGATGACGATTGACGACTGTACCTATATGATTATTTATACTTTGGTTAAGTTGATATTTATTACACATTTATACTCAGTATAATAGAAATTAGTTATGATTTAATTGGCGAGCACCATTATAAGTATATATATATTTGTTTTTTTCAACCGGGTTTTATTGTTATAAACAAATATTGTTTGTAATATTTTATTTTTGTGACATTTAATACGTAAAAAAAAAACAACAAACAAAAAATATGCATTTTGAACATATAATAATATTTATAATATGTTAAAAAAGTAGACATTTAATGTAACAAATTAACAAAAATTTAAATTGCGCGCTATCTACAAACTGAATTAAAATATTAAAATTGTACATTATTATATCAGGTATCAATTTGAATATTTTGATCTATTCGAATTGCCTACACAACATTTTGTTCCAATTTGTATTACTAATCGTTTGAATTATTTTTTACTATTTTTTTACATGGTATCATAATATATGTTATAGCTCACCTGCTGGGTGGTAACCTAACCTACCCGGTGGTTTACAGCAGAAAAACGAGTACATAGAAATAGAAATAAGTAATAAATGCTAAGACACAAAATACGATCGTATTGTTGCATAAAAATATTTTTGCCGGAACTTCCGGGGGTTTTGATCTATAATTATTTTGTTGTACGTAATATGAAAACATTGAAAACCACCTGCAGCTGCCAGGAAAGTCAGCGGGTCGACCGTGCCGTGTCGACACTCGTTGTGCACCGTGCATTATTATTATTAATGATGAATTTTACATATTACAAGCGAAACGCTCTTGTCCTTCACATATGAGCCACGATTTGTAGTCAATATAATATTACATAAGTATAGGTAATAGGTATAGGTACGCCGCGTAAGCTTTTAAAACTGTCACCAGCCGTGAGTACTGCGTGCAGTATGCGTCGGTTTTTTACAAGTTGCGTTTGATTTTTGACATGACGTATATTGACGTGCGTTCATGTATATATTGCCGCTATACATTATCGTGCGTAACGAGCATTACCTAAGTGGGTATAGTAAAAACATATTATATATATATATATATATATATATATATATATATATATATATAAATCATGTGCATTTATAAAATCGTGTATAGTCGCATGCCATTATACGATTGCAAATAAATTTCAAATCGTTCAATAACATAATAATATTACAATACGTTCTCAACATTCCGACAAACAACGCAATAATGCAACATCCGTCGGATCACATGTGCATCTAGGTATATATATTAAACCAGTGGTTCCCAACCTCTCCTATTCTACGCCCCCTTTTGTAGATTTTCGAAAATCTCGCGCCCCTCTCCTATAAATTGTAAAAATCGATCACCTTTTTTGGTGTACTTTACATAATATAAACTATCTATATTCTATACAATATTCGGAATAAGACAAGAATTATTAAACAGATAACGTGACATAAAACGATTAATTATAGTTGCACGCTGCGGCCAAACATTTATAGTCTTTATCGATTTTCCGTTATTGATACTCGATTGACAGATAAAGATTTCCGGTCAAATATTTTTTTCTCTAAGTTTTAAAATAAAAATTGTACTTCGTAATAACTGCTTGCCCCTCCCCAACAATGTGTACACGCCCCCCAGTTTGGGAACCAGTGTATTAAACAATCACCTATATACTGCTGCAGGGTGTCCCGTGAGGATTTACCCATCATTGTGATATATCCCGAAATATTGGTGATATCGAAATTCTGGTTTTGTAATAAGACTCACAGGGATAAGAACTACAATTATTTCATATTTTAATTTATTTAATGTTTTGGTAAAAAAGTTAAAACATTAAAGATAGCCATTTTGTTGAGTTCATTTTTCTGAAAATTCAAAATATTGACGTTTCAAAATTTTATTTTCATTAATTTCCTGATTTTTAATATTTTTTTAGTTTCGAGAAAAATTGCGAATTATTTAACCCCGTAATGTTATCAAACATGTGACCCGTCATGCCTAGCGCATTCCCATACTGCCGGCCGAATACTTTCCAAATAATTATAAATTTATAATCATATTTTATTTCTTCAAAACTAGAAAAAATATTTAAAATCTAGAAATTGATGAAAATATAATTTTGAAACGTCAATATTTCCAGAAAAATAAACTCAACAAAATGGCTATCTTTAATGTTTTAACTTTTTTACCAAAACATTAAAATAAATTAAAATATGAAATAATTGTAGTTCTTATCCCTGTGAGAGTTATCATAATAAAACCAGAATTTTGATATCTCCATTATTTCGTTAGATATCGCAATTCACAATGCGTAAATTCTCGCGGGACACTTGCATACCACCTATACACGATACACCCCAAAGAACAGCACGTCTTATCCTGTTTAAGTATATACATTCGATGCACGGCAAAGAGCTGATGATGTAAAAAACTAAACCTAAATATTTCAATCCAGCATTTTTTACGAAATTAATATTTTAAGGAGGTAGTGATTTCCACGGAAGCGTTATTTGTAATTGTATTTTATTCGAATAAGTTTTCCTATGTTTTACGATAGCGATAAAAAATTTCTAATTGATAATAAATTACATCTTCAAAATGTTTTTATAGAAATACGGTGCAGTGCAATATACGCTCGTATATTCTAGAATTTCCAATTAAAATTTGACAAGTTTGTACAGCGACTCCTACGAAATTTTGATTTTCCGAAAAAAATCACTCACCGTCGTCGTTGCGGGTATAACTGACCACTGTATCACTGTATCAGACCTGACGAATAATGTTCCAACATGTTGGCTTACAGTATTATGATAGATCCGTATAATGCTAATCCAATCTGTCATTTACAGTAAATACCTATATTTATATTTGAATATTTCATTATTATTATTATTATCATTATTGTTTTTTGTATTCTATTCAACTCATTTGAAAAGTAATATATACCTAATACAAAAAGGAATAGGTAATTATGATTTTAAAACACGACAGCGTGTTGTGGCTGTTGTAGGTATCTTTACACACGCCTGCAGTCGCTTTGTTTCAAGTCACTTAACTGACAATAGCTAAATAGATATGAGGCACCCGACAAATTCACAATGCGACGCGACGCGTCATTGTGGTTCCGAACAAAGTGTGATAGCAATTGAGAAACGCATCAACTTGAAGTCGACAAGCCGCATATAATGATAATAATAACAATTAAATATAATATATTTAGCATAGAAGATGTGACCGCTCTTCGTTTATGAATGGAGTTTTAAAGAAAAAAATGTATATAATATATACATGTTCCTATATTATATAATTTATATTAATAAAAAACAATGCTTGTATGTATATAATATATGCATGTGTGTGTGAAATTAGAGAATCACACAGGGATCTGTTGGCTCACGAAATACAAATTTATACTCTTGTTTGTTATATTAATATGGTTGAATAATAATAATAAATTAAACGGTTATCGTGATAAGAGGATATAATTTGTTGACCTATATTTCGTATTGTATTTAGGTCAATACCACTCAATGATACCTATATTTAAAAAAAAACGAGTAGCTTACATTTATAACCGAATTTAAGACAGTTGGGTGGACGTAAATTCATTGGCACTGTTAAATTATCTGTCACGGGTACACGATCAGCTAGTGTAATGGGTACTTATTATATTTTAGTGCAATATAATAAAATGGGTACCTATATACATACATTGCGAGCGAGAAAATAATTTTGCAGGAGACAACCGTAGAGCTGTCTATATCTGTTAAAAAATGGTTTATGGACACCAATAGGATATTATTATTGTGTGGTAAGTATATACCCAATGCTCACAATACAATAACGTACCTACTTTATTATACGACGCTCGTATTGTGCATTTAGGCGAAAAGTGCCTAACGTTTTGTCTGAGCTTACAAAGAAGAAAAAGATAAATAGCAACGTACATTGTGTCGAAAACGAATTTCGTAGATTCCTATAGAGTTCGTGCGAAATAAAGTATAACATAATGATGACTGAACAACCCGCTGGGATATTATATACGTACGTACAATATTTTATAGGCTGGCATATAGGTATGTTACACATTATATCGACCGCGGTCAAAAAATACATAATCGATTTTTTTTTTTTGCTAAAAAAACGTTAACGTCAAAAAAAAAATCGACCATTATAATGTCGTTTGGATGCGTTCTGAATATGTTACCCATCCTCGAGGTCTTGTGTGTGCGCTGTCGGTACTGCAACGCATTCATTATTCACTTCCTGCCGAACATATTATTAGGGCTGCTACGCGGCGGCGGGTTGGTCGAATAGTTGAAAAAAAAATTTGTCAGCAATTGTACTGGAGCATAATACGAATTTATATTATTCTGTTGTACGCCAGCTATACGTCCTACCTATATATGTACAAATATTATAAATACATGAAATACATATTATAATAGGTACCTACGTATTTAGTCGTATGGACAGGCGCATATAAGTTCGTGTTCGACTGACGTGTTTTTCTTTGAAAAACGAACAATATAATATGGGTAACTCTTGTATTTTATCGTAAATAATATAATAATAGTAATAATGGTTTGTGAATGTTTATTTTATTTTTTGCACGAACAGCGTTAGGAACGTCTATTACCGACGCACGCCACCCCAGAACAGGACGTTAAATTAAACAGAATATTAAATTATTATCAATATTTATATACCTCGGACAGCTGCACGAATATCGCAACCATCTTGGGTATACCTAAGTACCGCGTGTACATAATTAATAATAATTATGTATCATTTAACTTAAAGCGCCTTGTAAATTAGAAGAAAAAAAACGTAATATTCAATGTTTCAGTCACTCAATGCTGTACGCAGTGTATAACTATTTATGTTTAATATGATAGGGTAGTTATAATATTATTTTATTACATTATTCATTCTTAGTTATAATTATCGTGAAACGCCCGATCCGAACGTGTGTGATGATAAATATTATTTTTAAAACAATGAGTAATACTAATAGTAAAGTAATAATTAGGTTTAGGTCAAAGGGTACAGACGACGAGGTACGTCATTCAAAACGAAAAAACAATGTATAGGTATACGACTTAACGTTTTCTTGTAGTCGCAGCAGGTAAACACGTATTGATAATAATTAATAGTTGAGTATTTTTTTTTATAGATATTATTTTAATAAGACGCATAATATTGTAAATACCACATAAGATAATTACAAAAATATTATATTATAAATTATTATTAACGTACAATACAAGTATTTGCAACAATAATTGTTTTTAATTATTATTCTATTATTATTATAATTTGCAGTACCTGTTATAAATGATAAATTGTAACAATAGACAATTGACTCAGTGGAAAAACCAAAACACTAATTACATAATATATTTTTATTAGCACAATTTGTTTTTATCATTTTTATCTTTTTTAATTGATACTATTATAATAATAATATATAATAATATTATCGTATTTTGTGCATTTTGTGCTCATAAGAAGTGTGTTTACAAGGTGGTCCGAGTACCTAAATGTGTAACGCCGGCAACGCGCCAGCGTTACCAATATACCGTGCCCTCGGTGGCGGTATAAAACTGTTTAGGTAAGTACCAACCTATACATAATAATATCATATAGTAAGTTGCAAAAAGTAGGTGCCTATATATATATATACTTACCTCGGGCTACATTGTGTGGCTGCAACCTTGTGCTCGTAATTATCCGTGATAAAACGACATTAAGATTTTATCGGATTTTCGTGATTCATTAAAGTGAAATAATATCTGTACGTTTTTTTTTCTCCGCATACGCAAGAATTCGCGAAACCGAACATTACACCTTAATTAGCGCATACTTTATGCAAATTTATGAAATAAAATTTAATTTCATGAACCATTCTGCAGAGAGAATTGTACAAAGGCGTTTATATTTAACGATTACATTCGTTATGTGTACACGGCATAATATAATGTAATTATTTATTATTATCATTATAAATAGGTGTCGCACCAGCTACTGCACATTTATACGAATTACATATTTACATATTCATAATAATATTATATTATAAACGACCTACTGCGGATATAAAATGCATATACAATTTTCTTACAGGCTTATATAAATTACATTTTATTTGAATTTCACGCCGTTAAACATTTTCTAAGTGCGCCGTATAGTATACATGTATAATGTACCTATGTACATTTATCATAATACACATAGGTAACCAAACGAGGGGCGGGTCATAGCCATAAACCTAATTATTTTATTTATTCGTAATAATTGTATATGTTGCGCAGCAATCGTTTGTCACGTAACACGCGCTCATATATTATCAACTGCAAGTATAATATAATAATATTATATTGGTTTGATTTGTTCGCATCACGTAACTTGCACCGATCTAACCGACTGCCAAATAGTAACACCGCTGAAATGAATTTCGCTTATTACGGCGATAAGAACAAAACCAGTGTTTACTTCGTGGATATAATATATTCTGTGCAGGCCCTATTATTTATAAAATTTCGGACTGCATACTCAAGTTCTACTGCTTTAAACAAAAATTGTATGCACTAATACTATATCTAAGAAAAAGCAATGTATTACATATATAATATATACATAAATATAAGTATAATAATTTAACACTGAACAAGAAAGAGATTGAGGTAAGTTAGTGTTATAATGAAATGAAAATTCAAGCTAAGACTACCAAAAACAACCCAGCACATATTTTTGGAGAATGTGTTTCAAAATTAGACGACAAAAGTCAGATGCCACCTGAAAATACATAGTCAAGCGCATACTACGAAACCAGAGAACAAAAAATAATCCCTTAGATTCTGATGAAATCGTGGATACGTATCAATATAATATAATATAATACATAGTTACACATATCCTCCTATACTGTCGAAACTACGCAGACACCAGAACAGCCTTAAGTATACCTGAGCATCTATATGAAGCACTTGGACCCGATCATGAAAACACTATCAAAATCATAAAGTTTCTTAAAATAACCAAATTGTATAACCTTATCTGACATTTGTATTTGTATCTATTTTGTACCTACTTGTATTTTTTTACTTTTCATCTTTCTCTCACTTCCAATGCTGTACTTCTATATTTTAACGTTATACCGTTATAAATAATCTACATTGTACTTAATATTCATAATGTTATCTAGCACCTAATTTAATGTTTACATTGTACAATATGCCAATAACCTTAGTTGTTGCGGCTTTAATAAAAAAAAAAAAAAATTATATTAAATATATATATTATAGTAAATAGTTATATAAATATATTATTAAATATATTTATTATAATAAATAGTTAAATAAATATATTTAATATCCAATTGAAGACTTAGCACATTATTGATTTCCAGTCTTATTTTTTTTTAATAAAAATGTAAATTGAAAAAATACAATTTTTTTAGATGAATGGTGTACAACGGGTGAGCACCATGATAAAAGATTTTTAGTGTTTGACGACAGTGTGATTATGGAAGACCGTAAGGTAATTTTTGCTATAGGTGAAGGTATTCAACATCGACAACATCTATCGAATAGTTCAAGTTGGTTAATGGATGGGAACTTTGGTTTAGCCCCAAAAGATTTTCTTCAACTGTATGTGGAAGAGTACAAATACAAAAAAACATTTATAACATTTATATACTGTTTGTTGAAAAATAAAAACCAAAAAAGGTATGAAAAAATGCAGATCAAGAAAAATTTTCTGAACGGCAGTTATATCTGGATCTAACGAGCTTTCATATAGATTTTAAAAAATCTGTAACCAACGCAGTGAAATCTGTGTTGGGAGAGTATGTGTGTATTAATGGTTATTTTTACCATCTTACACAAAGTACACACAGGATGATTCAAAAACTTTGCCTAGAACAAATACACAGAGAAGATGAAAGTTTTAGTGAGTTTTGTAGAAAACTGGATGGGTTGGCCATTTTTACCTTAAGAAATAGTTAAAGATGGGATGGCTCACTTAAAGAACATAATGCCAGATCATGCCAATGAGCTATAGTTGATTATTTTGACAAAACTTCTGTAAATGGGACTAATAGACAGATAGTATTCCAGGAGAGACTAATATACGTTTTAGAAATTGTCCACCACTATTTCCACTTGAACAATGGAATACTCATGATTTGACTTTGGCAGATAGTGATCGTACAGATAACCAAACTGAAGATTGGAATAACCGTTTTTCTAGACTGGTCGGCCACAAGCATCCAAGTAGGTATTTGGGTTTAATAATCGAAATGAGGTTAGAAGTTGCTACGTATATGAAACGAAGTATTGGCACAGCAAAGTTTTGGTTTATTAAGCAACAAAAGAAAATGACCATATTATGAAAAAAACCAAAACTTATTGATAAATCTCTGTTTGGAAATCAAAGAAGGAAACAAAAGCTTACCAGAATTTTTAACTGCAATAGCACAAATAATACATTTTTATTGACTTATATATTATACATATACTTTAATACTTATATACTTTTATCACCCACTCGAAAATTGACATTACAATATTATAATATTAGTGAAAAATGTTTTGACTTTGTACTTAAACGTGATGTTGTATCACTTGTATAATAAATAATGACCTAATCTTATAATTTATTAATATTATAATATTAACAATTTTATTTTTATATTTGATTACGGACAATACAGTATGACCAACTGTGTTAAAAATTATATATATATATATATGTATACAATATGACTAATGTTTAAAAATTTTGAATAATACTTTAAATTTTATTTTTTATGTATTTAATTATAATTATTTTTTATATATTTGACCAATAATGTGTAAAATTATTTTAAATAATACCTAATTTAATACTTAAATTATTGTAATTTGACTTTTTTTCTGACTATTACCAGTTAGCGTAGACCTGCAGTGGTTAATATGACGTATATGTAGCCGATGATCAAGTGTGATGTATCCCAAATACCTAAATATCTGTCAATAACGAAGCTTGCATCAAAAATAATGTTTCATCCACCAATGAGTAGGTTACCTATGCGGTTAGCTACATTTCGACAAGAATTTTTCGCAATTTCAAGTCCGGCGGCGATTTGACAGTTTGATTCATAAAATGTTTATATACATAAATTTATTCGTTCGCTAGGGCGGCGGTCGAAAAACGATGAGAACATGCAGCTATAGTAATGCGGTATAATACAGGCGGATATCTATACGACAAAAGGTATATATAGGTACTAAATAGCAATCTAGCGTCCATATAGATATAATATATAAATTATATATAATATATAATTCACATAATATTATATTACCTATACTTATATACGCTAAACAACTTCAGGGGCATGCGGTCGTTTCCATGTACGGTCAACTGTCTCATTTTCACACATGATCCATCCACCGCCGCCTAGAGATAATAATTTAATATATATAATAGGTAAGCAGGTTCTATTACTATATATATATATATATATATATATATATATATATATTTATGTATGAGTGTGTGCGCAGGCGTGCAGCTATACGCGTATAATATAATGTGTACGCTGAGTATGCGAAATTGACTAATTTACGACGGCTCCAGACACATGAATGGTATTATTGTGACATATTATTATTATTAATTATTATATGTGCATATAGTGGTAGACTACCACTGGTAGTATATATATATATAATATATTATAACCCCATATGTGAAAATATATATAATATTACCTATTATTACAAATATTATATGAAGTTAACGCCTTATCCTCCTGCATGCTGACGGTTTATATCCATGTCCGTTATTTGCGACGGTGTACAATACATTACGAGTAATGGAACTATGAGAGTCAATATTATATGTGGCCTAATTGACGTGTTTAACTCGTTCCAAGCAAGTCACACCGTATATTATCTGCAGGGGCGTAATTTCAGATTTTTTGAAGGAATGCAAAACTATTTACAAAACAGCGGCAAACCATCATCATAATCAGGGCCGTTCTAGAAATGTATATTAAGTAGAAGTGTGTAAGTGAATGTGTGTGTGTAATTGTATTTACGTTTAAGTGTTTTTTATTTTCATTTTTCATAATAATATTATATTCTACCATCTGTTACAATATAGAACAATAAGTAAAAAAGATGAATGAAATAAAAATAATTGAAAAGAAAAATAGGTTAAAGAAATCTTACAGTGAAGGCAAATATTTATATATATATATTTATACATCATGTTAACTATAATATTATAAATATAATTTGGTCATTACCTAAGGTCAGTAGGTCCCTTACCTGATGTTTAAATATTAGATTGAATTTATTACTACAAAAAAATTGTGTGTGTGATCGATTTGTGTGTCGCCTAACTAAGATAAAACATTCGATTGTGGCTCGTCCAACCACACATTATATATTACAAATATTATATTATAATCATCACGGTCTACCACTTGTTATACAACCATGGTAAACGTGATAATCATGATAGCTATAGGTACTTATAGCGCAATGTGTCCCGATGACATTAGTGTTCTCTAATTAAACATTGCCCACAGGGACTACTACTTTTAAAGAAAATAATGCTAGAAATACTTCAAAAACCTAACATACCTACTATTATAACATAACATGCGCGTTACATATTATAGGTAAACACTTAATAATTATCATTACGCGTATATTAAATTGGAAATTAACCGTAGGTAATTGCGTTGATGATTCGGCGTTATGTACAATAATGCGTATAAATAAAAATTATAATATAAACTATCCACAACAGTACATTATAATATAATAATGTGTATATTAATTATTATTATTGTTATTATTATGTACTTAATATTATTCAATATATTATGTATATCGTGTAGTAATAATATTATTATTATAGAAACGACTTCAATTCTAAGTAATTTCGAAACATAAATATAATATTACAATATCTGTTCAGTCGTGTTAACTTCCATATCGTGGTCATCTACGTCTACTTGCTGTTTACTGACTAATACACAACAGTGTAATAATGGGATCATCGGGTTATATTATTATTTTGTTGTTCTCAAATCTGACGGAATATATATGTAGGTATAGGTATAGGTATATACACACCGACGTCGGAAAACTGTGTCGCAGTTGATTTTAGGAGTATGTTTAAAACAAGCGATTGTATGTACGCTGCACGACATCGTATATAAACACCACCACTCTACAGTTGCCTAAAAGATACGGAGATAAATAACGATAATATGTGAACTGGGCCGTGCTACGTGCACTTAACAATTAAGTAAGATAAAATTTAATGAACATTTTCGAAATTTTTATATTGACAGTAAAGCTAGATCACCAATTACATAAATGATCAAGTCTGGTTTGGAAGATCACAAGACGCTCTTCTTATATGTCCGTCAGGTTTGCTAAACAAATATAATATTTACGGGGCGTATATTTGAGTGCAAGCTGGAAACTGCAGGCCAAAGACCTTCTTATGAACAGCAAATTGGTATGTTCTGTATTCCATGCGGGGAAGCATTGGTTGAGTGGAAAACTTCACTTAAAATTCATGCTACTTTCCCGTAAGTACTAATATTTCTGAATAAAGAATTTTTATCTCCTGTGGACGCCAATGTGATTTAAACGAGAGATTCACCCCTGCAAAGGCTTCATGAAACTCATTTTGATCCGTTATACCAAAAACATCGGTCAGAATTTACTATTTAATATTATTGTCATTTGTCATAATATACTCTGTAGTAAAGTTTATAATAATAAATCGATTTAGAAATAAAAATATTCTATATCATCACAGTATAGTTTAAAGTTGTTATTGTTAAATAGAGTCATAATCTGAAAATAATTTGTCTAAATTTATAAATCTGGTTTAATTTTTCAATGGTGTTCCTTGTTGTTCAATGTAATAGAATTATATCGGTAATCGTAATTTTTTTTTCATATATATAATATTATATAACGCGATATGATAATTTATACCAGACAAATGTTAAATTAAAAAGTTGTAATCGTTGTGATAATCTTACAGGTGTTTAATATTTCGCCCTTCGGTGATACACACAACATCAAACACGATGGTCGTATTTACGATCAAGTACAAATAATATGAGCTCCAGTATATTATTATAGTATATTTGTATCTATCTCGGTAGAATGATTTGGATTTCAATTAATAAGCGCTTCAACGGATATTATATAAGTTACATTAGGCGTATTAGCATTTCTATAGCTGTGACGCGTGATTTATTCGAATGCATTATAAGTACATCTATGTGTAATGTGTTGGTAGATTATGATACTAAATAATTCAATAATAATTGTAATTGAGAAGACGAAAAGGAAACCGATACAATAATAATATTTCGTTTTAGAATTATTACGCGTAGTTGGCCGCGGGTGATAATAATAATAATTTAATCACACTGTAATATGCAGGCTTTCAAACGGATACGTTACAGTTTTACAAATGATTTATCTCTGATTTATTTCTTATATTATCACTTATAAGTTATAATACTTATTATAATATATTAGATACCAACTAAATTTCAATACTTGAACGTACGTGTCGGTCCTTCGTGGGTGGAAAACAATCGAACTAGGACGAACTAAACCGCATGTTTTTCTAACTCCATAATAAATTGGTATACAATGTAACATGATATAATTTATGATTGGTATAATATAATGTCCACCAACCTTCTGATACTGAAGTGGATCTTACCGACTTTCCTGGTTTTCAAGGCAGCTCTCACACTTCAGCTTTACTACTTAAATATATGACAGTTGTAGGTATTGACTATATCTGATCAAGAATTTAGTATTCTACAAGTATCAAGTTTCATTGTTTCAAAAATATTTACGAAAAAAAATCGTTTCCGATTTAAAAAAAAAAATATCTTCCAGCTGTTAGTGGGAAAATTAAATCTCAATTTTATTTTTATGTATATTATTAAGTATTATTGCAGATGATGATTATGTAATTTTTTTTATTGCCCGAATAAATCTATTTATTAATACACATTTTTATAAAATTTAGGTGTAATATAGAATAATATTAAAATAGTAATTTATTAAATTTTAATTATATTGTATGTATTTGTATTATTAAATATTAGATATAATATAGATTTATTTTTAAAATGTACAAATATTATTCATATTAACGTTAATTGAATATGTTTTATTTTATTGAGAGTAAACGGTCTATCAACCCGGAAAATGACCAGCGCAATATTGGTATACTGACCGAGAAAAGACCGAGCGCAATTGCCAATTGGTATATTAAAAGGTAATTTTAGGCCGGGACTATACACGGCGTTTTCCAACAAACCGGCTATAGAAGACGTACCTATCCATTCCGCCAAAATGCAAGCTGGCCGTCGTTTTCCGCCAAGGATTAACATCCGTCGTATATAGCTACTTCAATATAAAACAATGAGCTTTGACTCCAACGGAAAACGCCCTGGAATACGCGTCGGAAAAGCGCAACTGGTTAAACTCCTCTGTTAGCGAGGCGCAATATCGATAAATTAATATTATTATAATAGATAGGCAACATCATATTTTATTTAATCGGATTCCGCGATAAGCACTCCCGAGGCCGCTACGCTTATCTGTCCTCAAAGGCCCGAAACAAATTTCTAACGAATTTCTATTATAAATAATTATCGCGCGTGTATCAATCACCCGGATTATGCAGTTTGCAGCCTGCAGGCATAGTTTTATTATAATCATATGATTATATGATTATTGTATACATTTTTCTGTATAACAATGCATATCAGCTATAGGTATGATATCAAAATATGAATACACATACACGTTGTTGCTGGGTATCATAACAACCGAATTACTGTTATTTACTAATCATTATTGAATGCATAGATAATATTATTGTATATTGATGAACAGACGAAATACTATGATGTGATTTTTTTTTAATCATTTTAGTTGTACATCCCTATATATTATTCAAGTATATAATATTAATAATAATTATATAACTTATGTTATCGTCTAAATTTAAGAAGGTAATTAAACATTTTTGCAAAAACAATCGAGCTACACATGGTGTCATCGTTTATTTTCAATGCTCGGCACAAATAATATTTTGTTTTTAAAAAACTCTGTACAGGTTTTTTTTTAAATTTTCGCTGTCGCTAAGAAAAAAATAAAATAAAAATTATGATTTGTATTATTTTTTAAGTCAATAATCGAGAAAAAATTTTAATTTAGTTAACGTTAATACGTTATGAATTTATAATTTAGAAATAATTACGATGACATATTTTCAAACAATATTATAAGATTGTACGAATGGTATCATAATCTAAATTTTTCAGCTGTTATGAAAATCAATACGACTTAAATCAGCATAGTTTTTAAATAATATTTTATGCTTACCTGCTCCGAACATGTAATTATGCAAGGGTGATCGATATGTGTACAAACTCGTAAAATAATATAATAATTTTATTACAAATGATCGTCCATAGTCCATTATGCTATAATATATATATCAATATAGTTTTTAACCAATTTACGTAAGTTTCTTTTAATAGTACTATTACAATATACCTCACTTAACTCGTAATTGCAGTTCTTTGTTTGCTGTTGTTTATGTAATTAATTACAAATTCTCTACAGTTAGGTTAATAAGAGCGTAATAGCTGATATACCGGCTATACATAAATATTTAAATAAGTCATTACTATTATATTCTTACCTTTAAAAACATATTATCGACCATGTAAATGTATGGTGGCTTATAAATATTAAAAGACATAGTTTATCGGTGCAGTATGCTCGAGACATGTTTCGAAATAATTAATTATCTGTAACTATATACAGGATGTAACAAAAATATGTGACAAATAAAAATGAAAAATTGATGGTAGTTAAATTTAAAAGCATGTAAAATATACGACAATTATATGAGTAATAAATAATTTAAGATTCAACTATGTCAAAAATTGTTAAGAAGAATATTTTTAAAAATATTTAAACGTTTCAAATTAATTTTCAAAAAAATATTGATGTTTTAAGAAATTAAAAAAAATTAAACTTCGTGACTTAAATATTAACGTTTTTACCAACATTTTTTTTTTTCAAATTAGATTTGTGATTTGGCTATTTTTTATTTTGTATTTTTCCAAAAAATCAATCGAATTTTTATTTTTATTTTTAAATTTTCAGTATCAAAAATTTTAATTTAAAATTGTAGGTATACTATACTTGTATAACGCAAGCATCTATAAATAAGCAGTTATGTAATTTGCCAGGTCATTCTGTTACACCTTGGGTATTATATTTTATGGTAAATAATACTAATACCTAATAATTTAACATATTTATTGACCCGACGTCTACAAAAATAATCAGGACACGTTATAAATTAATGATACATTGGTATCACTCTATCATTGCACGTCAGTTGAATTAATAATATATATTATAATAATATCATACACGTCATACTATCACAATAATACTTCGATTGGATCAGGTGTATTTGATGAAAACAACAATTTGCACACCTGTTGATCTGTTATAATACTATAATACTATATAACCTGAAAACGATTTAAAAACATTGCGTATAATCATCTTGAAATATCATCAAAATTTTTAGTGGATGAACTTCCGGGCACTACTCATCACTGTTTGGTGACACCACATAATATACAAATTGACATCCTACAAACTTACAATTAAGGCCACAACCGTGATGGTAACTAAGTCAGTATATAATAATATAGGTACACTCGTCAAACGTACACATCTCAATGAATATTATATGACACATACTATAAATTATAATTTTAATATTAATATACCGGATGACTTTGACAACACACTGCGCAATAGCTGATTATAATATTTATATCACATTACACGACTTGCTTTTATAAATCGGTCAATGGTGGAATCAGACCATAAAAAAGGGCGTTTTGTAAAATAAATCATATTATTATTATTATAATGCGACCAGCTCTCTCCGCGATTGCGATCTTAAATCGCTTTCAAAAGCCTGTCAACCGTATGTCCGAGTCGCTAGCGTTCCTGCAAGACGACAAGCACTGCGGTATATAATATAATATCATATATTATATAGATACGCGTATAAATAGCTGAAAATACCATAGCTGTATTTTTTACAAACACGGCGGGTATACCCACTAAGGCACTGACACACAATGCGCGTTTGTGCTGCAGTACCTACATCGTCGCGATAGGTGACGACATTTCATTTCTAGACCTCATAAATATAATATGTTAATTGTAAAGAAATTTATTTATATTATATTTTATTGGTTAATCGGTACAATTCGTCAATCGTCATAAATAATAGCGCGCGTCGTTGCTGCGGAGTTTAGGGTCACGGGTACTTAATGTGATAAAATTAAAGTTTAATATAATATGCCTATATATAATAATATGAACTATTGATATATTACCTACCTAAGGTCTTGATCGATGATGAATGATCCGAGGTGGTGAGATTCGTTGGTTGGATGGACTCGGTGATGGACGCTGCGCAGCAGTTCGTTATTTAACGTTTCAAGCGTATATACCTATATCCACATGATGGGTTAACACGGTCATTTAAAATGAATCATCCGATGTTCTGCACCCTGTTTCTTCATAATAGTCATGATCTGATCTTACAAAATCACAACTATTTAATATACTTCTTTTATAGGATATATTTGAGATATACTGCGTGGTGCACTTGTCACCATCACTACATTGACCGCTGCAAAAGAGTTAAAAAAATTAACAAGGTCAATTCAAATGGATGTGTGCATAAAATGGATTTGAGTTCTCATCAATATATAATATTATAAGTTATTCGTATGATCCCTAAGGGGTTGAGCTACATAGAAAATATTTATTGGTACCATTAAATGAAAATATTATTCTGAAGTCCAAACCTAAAATGTAATATGTTAATATGTTAAGCATTATAAATCGGATGAATAGTTTTAAAAAAAAAACACTAAATTCTAGACACTAGTGTATAATATAATATAATAATAATAATAATAGTAAGGTATTATAATGTATTGAAAGCATGAAATCTCAACAAAAAATTAATAATTACCTAATTACCTATATTTTTATTGATTAATTTTAAAAATTGTTTTTTATATACAATATATACAGTGTGATTTTTTAAACATACTCATCTTATTTGTATGCTTAAATTATGCTCAAAATTTGTGTAACACTTAAAAATTACCCTTTGACATTATAAACTTTTGTTTTTCAAATAAGAACCCCTTTTTGCAGTGTACCAAGAATCATATGTCAATGATAATGGGTTAAGTAGATATGGGTTCTTATCTGGATGACTTGAAAATATTATAGTTTAGTTATTGATCTATTGATAAAAATTATTTGTAAAAAATATCCAAGTATATAATAAATACATGCATCTAATATAATATATAGTTTATATTAATTGAAACCATTTCACGATCCTTGATGTAAATATTTTAATGACTCAGAAACTGCTCATTAGGGTTTTAAGAACAAGAACATTAAAAAAAAAATCATCCACTAAATAATTTTTAGTAAAAAGGAGGGTTCTCACTTGATAAATGGAATTTTGTATTAACTATTTTCACAGAACATTTCTAAAAGCCGTGTAAACAAAATATCAGGAATTTGAAAATAAGGTTTTTAGGTATACTTAAAAATTAAAATTTCGTAAAATAAAATCAGGACTCGAATAAATGTACCTACTAGCTATTGAAGAAAAAATGGGGTTGAGCATTTTTTAAAAATCATCTCTTGTATATCCACGAGTATATACCTAATATAGGTACCTATTATATGTCACTACAACGTGTTTTCCTACGGTTATGGCTGTAGGCCTGTAGCCTGAGTCTAAGTAAATGTATTCCGCGGCAGTCGATCATCATGAGGATGGGTTCGATCCTTCGATAATTCATCGTTGGTATATTATGTATACGTGTTTCGGGGCGACCATGCGGTACTTATATAGTTTTATGGGAAAACGAAAATAGGTAAGTACGAAAAAAACATATAAGTTTAATAAAAAACATGTGAAAACATCGATATCGGATCTTAATCAAACCCACACGATCGCAGTGCTGCAGTGTATACGTCGCATTATTATAATACCACACATGTATACGAGGACTGCATTCTTACTTTTATGACGTTCATTAATGAAATACGTACTATGGCATATATATATATATATAAATATACGAGTATGTATATAATATGTATCGTAACCATATTATAACGTACATTATATTTTTAATATCGATTTCTCGGTTTCCATCGCCAATTAGGCTGCAGCCACTACTGATGCTGATACGGCGGTCGTATAATGTTCTATATGTATAATATGATACCGTAGGTTATACGTATTATATTATACATAGTATAAAAGTGTTTGTTTCGAGGTTTTTTTTTTATCCCCTTTGTATAATATATATTATATATGTTTATTGATAGGTGTGAATTTACGATTTGTCATAAAAATTTCGATTGCGGCCGGAAATTATTATACGCGCGCGGTCGTTTACGACCTCGATGCGTATATTATAATATATGTAATATCAAATAGGTTAGACATCACGTTTCGGATGCAGTCCCGGACCCGTATATACCATACGGGAGATGAAAAAAAATAATAAAATAATAATTATTCGATTTAGTATAAAGGAAACGAGAAACAATTCCTAATCAGCCGTCGTCGTATGTCGTTATATTTATATAGCTCTCTACCTATACCTATACCTATATATTATTATTATTATTATGCGACCGTACACGGTGTGCTATAGTAGCGTTTAGAATAAATTTAAAACGGTGGTCGTTAAATATTAATAAAAATAAAAACCTAACCCCGCACGTCTTCGGACGTGGTATAGTATTGACTCGCAGCCAGACAGCGAGTCACCAGATTATCCTGTGTGTAGTGTGTGTGTGTGTGTGTGTGTGTGTGTGTGTGTAGGCATTTAAGACCGCAGACCGTTTATCCTTCAACTTGTTATATGTGGGTAAACTGCGTTACCTATAACATTATATATAGGTGTCTAATACCTATACGTTTTTTTACGGCCGTCTCATACATACATGTATATAAACAGTGTTTAATAAAATGTAAAAAAAAATATTGTAACCGCCCCCGCCGCGCTTATACACATTATACATATACGCATATAGGTATACAATAAATATTGTGTAATCGTAGTTTTCTCGATTTTTACGGCCACAATCACTATTATAATATTATAAAGGTGTATACCTAAGTAGTATATTGCTCCATAAAAAAAATTCGTCAACTCGATATCATTTTATTATGTATATTACCGAGACGCTTAACTACTCAGTGTAACATTATATTATTATTGTATATTAAATGAATGAAAAATAAACGTTTGCAGTGTATCCCGCTCTGTTGCAGTGGTGCGACCCGCGAGGTTTTTATTGCGAAAATTACGAGCTTCCGAAAACACTAAAATAATCAATACACAATATATTATATTAAATATGCGCAGTAGTTATCGATCGTATCGTCGATACACCTACCTATTAAATTGTATTATTAACACTGTATCCTACGACGGTGATGTTGACCGAAATCTAACTACGGTTTTTACGATCCAAGTTTCCGGCGTGACTAATGATGTCAACTCCAATCTCCATCATTTATACGATTTATTTTTTACGCCACGCTCCCATTGCAAACGCATTACTCGTAATCGTGGGTGACGACGAAATATATAATATTGTAATATTATTATACTTAAGTAATATTATTTATTGTGGATAAACGCTAATTCAACTTGCTGTATAACGCAGTATCATTTAGTGTACAGGCAGTGGTCGCTATACACAATTATTGTAGTACGCTACTTTATTTGGAGTGTTTGACATAATAGTGTCGCTACAGCATATTATATAGAATATAGATACACCTAGTGTAACGAAATACTTTAGGATGCTAGACATTTTTCGGTTAGCGTCACTGTATATATAACCCATATTATGTCGTGTCACAAAATATGACAAGTATGAAGTAGTACAATATTAATATAAAATTAAAAGATTTATTTTATTATAATAATTACACGACAGCTAATGAATTTATTTAAAAAAACGTCACATCCAGATCAGTGAACAGATGTTAGTACCTATAATACTTATATATAACTATTCCAGTTTTCAATGAGACATTTGTGACACTTTTCTATAGAATCGTCATTCGTCACACATTTTTTACGGAAAATGTATGACACGCATGAGCTACGCACATAAAAAGCCTGTCGTCTGAAAATAATGATAAACAAATAACGAATAAATGAATTAGTCGACAATTTATTTAATAATATATAGTAGCGTTAAATGAAGTGCGCTACATTTAAGTAAAATATCTGTAGCGCGGGTAAACAACTTTTAAGCTTAACTTCTTGGCAATTATTTTTTAAACTTTTATAACAAACAATAATATTTGTCAACCATTAACCATATGCCATTAACTTATTATTTTTTATAACTGAATTAAGTATTTACTACGTTTTTCTATAGTTATTTAGTTATTTAAAATATAAACATATTATAGGTATGCCTAATAATTGTTTGAATTCATGTTTAGTTTCGGGTTTAATGCATTCTTATTAATTATTTATTAAACGTCACATATTTTAATAATATGATAAAAAAAGTCTAATAACACAGAAAATATCTGATAATTCATAAATAATTGTGATTTAATAATAACTGTAATCATAACAGCAGCAGTGGTATATATTATATTATTTTGAACTCATACCATTAAAGGTTTTTATAAAGACCGATGCGTAGTTAGTATTTAATTTAAAAGTAAATTTAAGTCACAATAGAACCTTTATTTTATTATATGATATTATAATAAAAGTTCAGTGATATAAAAAATATCATATTCGGCATACACATCATTTTGACGTTTTACTATTATTGTATATAGCACATAATAGATATATATATATATAATAACTAATATATATATATAATATTTATGCAGAATATTTCTGAAGTGTGTGAAGAAATTAGTATAAGCATACTCACTGTGATGCCACAATGAAGATTTTTTTTCTAACTTCAAAATCTAGGTTTTTAAAGTTATTTTTAATTTTTATAATATTATTGTAATATTATGCAAAACTCTCATACGAATCGAGATGTCACATCGTTTTTGCGTTTGTAACGCGTTTTTCGCGCTCGAGTCGCCAACTAAAAAAAAACTCGTATGACACATCGATTTATACGAAAACACTGCAGCAAGATAACCAGTAGTGATATATTTTGTTGCCATTGAACATACATAATTAATTAACACATTGTTTTACATTGTCAACTAATAAAAAGTAACAACATTTTAAATAATCGAATTTATTGCAATACATGTATGAGTATGTTATTTGTTTCAGGAATCTAGGTAAAAAAATAAAATCATAACTTTACTAAATTAACTTTAACTTTATTATGTCATTATAATTGTTAGAGATGAAAGGTAACTTGAGACCTGTGAATGATTTTGGAGTCCAAGACTTGGACCCCGAGTAGGTATTCTACGCAATGTAGCGAACAAAGGATTTGTATTTGATTTACTATATATGAAGATCTGGAACTTGGTGTTCGACGTATGGCCTCAAGATTTCTTCTTCAGTAATATGGAGATTATTACACTAAAACAATATGTATCCTTATCATTAGCGACAAGTTCAAGAACTACTATATCACACTACTATCCTGCTAGGTTGTTTTTTTTTGCAATTATTGATAAGATTACAATAAACCCTTATTTTTTAAAAAATATTTTATTTACTGACAAAGCTGCATTTACAAAAGATGGGATTTTTAACCAACACAATTCACATTAGTGTTTTGAAGAAAATTGTAAGCTATTCGTGTAATTTAGAATAGATATTTGGTGCGGATTGGTTGGAAATACTTTCTTTATTCGGTCATTTAAAACTCTGTTAGCCCTAATTTTATTATTATTTCATCTTTTTTATTAGTTAATCATGTATGTTCAACGACAACAAATAATTATAACCACTGGTTATCTTGCAGTGTTCTCATACAAATCGATGTGTCACGTGACTTTTTCATAGTTGGTGACTCGAACGCGAAAAACGCGCGACAATAAGCGCAAAAACTATGTGACATCTCGATTCGTATGAAAATTTTGTAAAAAATACGGCTAGAGTGTTTATTTTTACATTCTAAAAATAACTTTGAAAAACCCAGATTTTGAAGTTAGAAAAAAACTTCATTGTGACATCACAGTGAGTATGCGTATACCAATTACCTCACATACTTCAGAAACACCCTGTAATCTGTATAGGTACGCGATAATACATTTTAACGAAACTAATAATGTGTTGTTTTTCGTTTGGATATTTAATACCTTATTATAAAATATTAATTATCTATATTATTATTATATTATAATAACCGTATACAGCCGCTAGGAAATTGGGATGGACTGTATCAGCAGCTCCTCCGTAGTCTGAGCGTAGATATTATAATATTATCAGGCTGTCGAAATTAACGACCAAGGCAATAACTCTATAAATCCATAATTAGTTTGAATGCTTATCACAGGAGTTCGGTAATATCATAAATCCATATAGGTGTGCACTATAATATGTGCGTGTATAATTTTATAATAAATTATTACATTATATGTGCAACGTGTGTCTGTGGGAGCGCGTGTGTGCACGCCAGTTTTATCATTTAAGTGTTGATAATTGGTCCAAATCAAAGTTTAACGGATGTATGGTTCATAGGTCAGGGGAATGATTATATACATACATTTATATATGTATATACATTTTTATTTTTTATTTTTATTAATGATCTGTTTACTGTTGATTCTGTTTTATTAATTATTACACTTAATGAATTATAAAATTGGTATCGGACTAGTATTATATATATATGTATAATACAATGTATATATGTGTATATGTAATATAAATCGACATGTTGTTTGTTGTGGCCGAGTGGATTGCTCCTACAGAACTTCACGCAGGGCGTCCTTATCGTATTTTCTACGGAAGTTGAGCAGACACGACCAAATACGTTGGTAGAATATAATAATGATATTTTACGAGTAGGTATCTACCTATTCAATAAATGGATTAGTTATTTTTTTTAGAAAACATAATCACTCTTCGGTCACGTGCAAAAATACTAAACATATATATTATATACGCAAGCGCATATACACGCATAATTAGAGAATAATACATATTATTATTTTGTTTTCTTGTTACTTGTTAGCTGCATTGATACTAATATTATATACCTAATATAGTGCATATTAAACATAAATCTACAAGACTTCAAATCTGTACAGTCGTATCTTAGCGGATAGAAAAAGAGAAATCCAGCAAATACAGTATGGGCACGTAATTTTGTTTTTTCATTCCACTATAATAACGTACAGGGAAAACTTACTGACACACTCTGTATATGTACCAGTGATATTAAATATTACAGTTTTTAAATTTAGATGTTGGATTAGTTTGTTTTCTCTAATCATTATTCCACTGTTGTTTATTTATTTTTATTATTTAAATATTTTTAGTTGACATAGTTTATTTTTATAGCGCATATAAAATACTTGATATTATAAAAATTGCTTAACTTAATCTTGAAAGTTGAAGGTACTTACAATATTATAAATTACTACTAATAAGTTATAGCCAAAACAAATATATATTTATAATTATTAAATATTAATGAAAAATAACGTGATTAATATGGTTAATGTTGTCTACCAATTAAAATTCTAAATATATGGCATTCGCCAAAATTATCTGGTATAAAATATGCTCAATTTAAAACTATTTTGTTAATGTAGACCATTTTTTATTTGTGAAAAAAAAAGGTACTTATTAAAAGTTGATATCAAGTAGACTACAAACTCTAATTCACAGTTGATTTAATTTATTAAATATAGACGTATTATTTTATTAGCCATACAAAGTTCACCGCTGTAGAACCATATTATGTTAATAATAATTATGTTATCAATGTGATATGTATATATTTTATATATTCGTGTCTGTATATAAATGAATATAATATGGTACGTTATTGCATTCCAATAATGTGCCTAATACCTATACGAGTATGTGTATTATATTGTATATATACGCGAGTTCTAAGGAGGTTAATACAAATAGTAAATTATACATTGATTAGATGTTTGATGACTAAACAGTTTTTCAAACAGACGTATTACTATTGCACGTCGAAAAGGTTTCCATGAAAATCTAGATAGATTATAAACGTTTTGCACCGATGACTGCAGTATTATAATATATTTTGTATACGTTTCGTCCACGATCGACGTCTGCGGGTGATAACAGAATAGGAATATAATTTAATAAACCATACTCCATCTGGCCTCTGTCGATGTGTTCAACGAATTAAGCATACATCTGCAGCACAGGGTCATTCAAAATTAGAAGATACAATAAATATTGGAATATGATAAAGGACTACATTTTGTAACACAACATTTAGAGAACCATGTATATAATTTGTTATGCAGAGGCAGCGGATCAAAAAAAATCATAGTATCTCATATTATTAATATACTCTTGATGATATACTCTTATAGTTATATTATATAGATAATATACATACTTACCCCTTAATAATGAAGTACAATAATAATCGATCTCACAAGCGCAACAGATCGCTGTAATTGTATACCACCACTGTCGTCGACATTCTTTGTATTTATATTGTATTATTACGGCTTATAAGTCGTCGTCAATTACCACCTCATTGTGCTACCTACAATACAATAATATATAGGTAAGTAGGAAGAAGTATTACGCCTATATGGCTATATACCAGTTTATAACACTATAATACTTGTCGTGGTTAATATACTATATTGGACGGTCACGAAAAGAAATCCATTAATACGCGCGCGTCTCGAGAAACAATATAATATAATATTACAAGTGGAAGTATCTATATGGTATATATTTTAAATTTATAACTAAACATAATTCTTAGTATTTTCATATTGTACGTATATTGACAAAAAATTGTATTCGCACAACCGAGAGGATATTATAGTGATATTATCCAAGTAATCAAGGGCCAAAGGTTCAAGGGTTCATATTTTACGTCAACTAACAAGTTTTTAAAAAGAAATAAAAATCTCTCCCTTTTAAACAGTTTCTCTTTAAATCAGAAATTAACAGCTATTATACCACCACTGTATCAGATATTTGTATCTCATATCATCTAACATGGAATTATGCATAAGCTGTGATTACTCTTTTAAGAACAAGACCACATGATCGAAGCCTGTCATACCGAACAACAAGGAGAAATTTTTTAACGAAGGAAACAGTAAATCAATGGTTTTTAAAAAAATATATATTATACATATATCGTTAATAAACGTTAATATCGTTTTTAAATCTTTGTAACTATATATATTATATACGTATATATATATAATAGTATAATATAGCCATTTATATTCGTCGTAAAGCGTAAATAGTAAATCTTTATATAAAAAACATACTGCAAAATGTGCTTATGTGTACCTACTGCAGCGTGAATAATCAAACAGTTGTCGAAGATTTAGTAAAAAACATGATACAATGTTAAAAAATAAAATAAATTATCGGGTTGAGATGAAACACATTACATTACTGTACCTATATGTAATATCATTTTGACAAAGTTAATACAATTGCTTACGTTTATAGTTTTTGAGCTGTGTACATTCACAAAACTGACACTTCAATGTACTCCGAGATCATCATTGTATTCTAACCATAATCGTCGTATTATTTAGTTCATAACAAAATGTCAACGATAGCTACTTCATATTCATTTACCAAAAGACATGATTATTTTGACACAGCAGCATCGTCCAAAATCATGTCGCTCATTTATTTTATCTCCAACGTGGTAATTGGTATAAGTTAATGATGTTAGGTCGGATTCACAGCTACGTCGTGACGATCAAATCGTAATGTGGTTGGACATGTTACGTTTTTATAGTATCGTATATAATATAATAACCAAGTTGCAAACGAGTATACCGATAATTGACAACAGCTCGACTTTAAAAACCAATATGGTAACCAGCAGTACCGTTGTAGTTATCACGCCCTCGCACAATACAACACACACCGTAACTGCAAATTCGCGGCTTTATACGCCGAGTCCGCGCAAACGCGACAATAACATAATAGTTGATATTCCACTGTCTGTTGCCGTGTTCGCGTTTTTTGTGGTTCTGTAAACAGGGTTTGGTATACACTATATATTTCTGGTCACGGATCAATAATTATCATAACTTAACGGTAACCTGTGGTATAAATTGGTTGACCACGTGAATTGTCCAATCGGGGAGTATCATTTCAAGCGGTCTTCGCAAAATACGCGCACACGGCAACAGACAACAGTGGACTATAGCTGCAGCTTTACGAATAATATTGTACAATATAACAATTCGCTTGGTGCAACAACAATTATAGATAAATCTCAATATTTCTGAAATTTACTTTTCCCCGAAGTCGTTTTCATGGAAGAAGTATAGGTACATTTATATTGATATAGCAACCTTACAAATCCAAATATTTTCTTCCGAGTGATCGCACATTTGAAGGTTAATCATTTTCTGCGCTGCAGTTAGCTGATGGGATAACCAATTTTGAAATGTTCGCCATCATGAACAATTTCATGATACGGATCTTGTTGTCGCGGTAAACCGTTCGTTAAATATTGTATTGTATTACGCAGCCCTCGTGTTAGGGTGTGAGCAGTACGATACTATATTATATACGATATAACATTGTAATGTATACCTAATATATTACGTACATAATTTTTCATCTTCACGAGTACCAATATTATGCACATATTGTATAACGCGCACTGTACAAATAATCGTTTAGTCACGACAGACGACGGCACACACATCAAAGAGGCTCGGCAGTCGTGGTGTGCGCGTGAAGAGACCTATCAGTCATACCAGGTACCTACTATATTATATTATTATTAATATTATAATATTATTTTTGTACACGAGCCCGTGTGCGCACGCGCGCTCATACAACCTCTTTGCGTACGGTTAATTCTGACGCGATTGTCCGGCAGGTGTGGGCAGAGTCATCCGCCACCGCCATCCCCATATCATCATTTACTATAATAAAGAGCGTGAAATAAATCACCGCCGTTAGATCATTATAACACACGCGGGTATATTATTATTACGTATATCGGAACCTATATTTATATACCTACCCATACATTATACTGCAGGACGCCGTTAATACGCGTATTATAATAATGTGTGCTGTGTATGAGTCTATAGTAGGATATTATATCCTTTCAATTACACCCGTCAATAATGTTAATAATCATAATAATAAATATGACGAATACGACTATAACAGGTATGATACTATGTTGGTGCTTGTAAAGCGAACGAATGTTGTTTTTTCAATTTTCTAACCGCTTTGATATATCGGTAAACCAAATTATGGTAATTGGCATAGCTATACACACACACTCTTATAAATATAATATACTTTTACGACGATACGTATTTTTACCGAGACGAAGCGACGCGGAGAGCGCTCACGCGACCGGTTAATCAGAGTCCTATTGAACGCGTCCCGCTGCTGCCGCCACAATGGACAGTTTCTCCGGTGTCGGGCGAATATTATATTCACCCTATTTCACGGTACGTCAGACTCATTTCAGAAACAATTAGGAACCCATTCACCGAGCCCTGGAAATCCGACCGCCGGACAATGCGGCAATTATATTTTGTAATTGCGCTCGTATACCCAACAATCGATTTATATATTATATTATATATTATTATACGTATATATAATATATACATATATATATATATACATATACATTTTTTATGATTATTATTATTATTTCCCTAGCAGTCGTATGCGAACACTTATAATGTCTCGTATAGTAATGTGTACGCATAATACTTACGCCTATTGTAATATACACAACAAGTCTCGTCGCATATGATACCAATTTATGCAATAAAGTATATTTGTATATAGCTAGTGTGCGTCATATACCTAATATTAATATGTGTCTGTAAACGCGCAACTCGAATAACGATTCTTCACGTTCGGCTATAGTATATCGTCGCCACAGCACGAGCGATATTATAATATTAATTATTACCTGTACAATTTAATAGTCACTATTATCGCGCGACGGGTAAGATATCATAATACATTTATTTTTATCAAGTACCCTATCTACCCTCTGAGCTTATTACTCGAAACCTCTAAACAGTTAACACTAAACATGGCGTTTCAAATAGTGAATTGTATGTGCACCATGACTAAATAAACTAGCATGTCAGCCAACTCGAGTATTTTTCCTATCAATGTTCATGTGTGCACCAGACTTGGAATAAACGGGAATTTAAATCCCAAATACATGGAGCGTTGATACAGAATTCAAGATTAACTTGTTTATTCCATGTCTGGGGCACATACCATATGCGCAGATCGGTTTTTACTGACATGCTTGTCTATTTAGTCGTAGTGTGGACATAATATTCGAAGTTTTCAATTTTTATTCATTAGCTTAGTGACACTTGCCATGTATCTTCGACAAATTCGTTGTGCGATTGTGCCTATACACTATACATTTTACATATATATTTGTACTGTATATAATGTATATAAGTATCATTATAATTTATAGTTCTCACATCCTCCTTGAAACTTCGCTAAGTATTAATAATGTGATTTCGTTTAAGAAAAAATGGAATAGACTATAACCTGATACCATATAGGTATATGTATAGTTGGAATAATCTATAAACCATATATTATTATCACCGTTTTCTATCACCACACCCCACGATCATCACCATTTCGTAACTCTGTGACATCGAATGACTCAAATTCCTCTAAAAATATGCCACTGTAGTCTGTAAGAGACACATCTGATCGCCTCCAAAAAGTCATTCTTGAAACCTAAAACTTGAACAACACCACATCACGATTTCTATACCGTGTGGGCGTGCGTTTAATGTATTGTTAGCTGGCCAATTTATGGATCGTAATAATATTTGAACGTAAAAACCGTGTGAAATATAAACTATTAAATGCATGTAATATCATAAAAAAAATCCATTAACTCTCATAATGACACCGATGATACGATTATATTTTGTAAAATAAAATACTTAAACGAGATAATCAATTGTAAATAAAAATCGTATATAAATAACTTAATGATATTTCAAAAAAAAAAAAACTATATTGGAGTGTTGAAAATGACAAGGGGTCGAGGTGTATGAGGATATAAAGTAAGATTATATCTTCAAAACGCGTGTTTAATGCACGTGCTTGACACGACAAACAATATTATATAAGATAAACTTTAATTATTTTGAAAAATTAAGTATTCCGCGCGTAATCTTTTTTTACGAATCTGTTATCATAATATTTAAAAGTTTCATGCAGTCGAAATGTGTGGAAATTTCATTCTAAAAATATATACTATCCCTTTTTGTTCATTATATTTGTTTGGTTTTATCACAATGGGAATAAGTTTTATGTAAATTGTTAATAGGTATCGAAAGTTAATCGCTTAGTAAAAATCGACAAATTTTATAAATAGAAAACGAACTTCTAACAGATTAGGTATGAGAAAAACTTATCCAACAATTTCCGTAGTAAATCTAAATATTATTACGTACATTGTTCTGTACTTTTCAAAATCTAAGGAAAATGTGACTGTTGATGTAAACATATTATAATGGTGAACGTTCGAGCGAAAAAAAAATTATCAGTATTTCCAACAAATTGTACGACAGTATTAAAAATGTCCAATAACTCCAAATAGTTTATTCACGTTCTTAATAAATAAATGCGTGCTTTGTTTTTAAAATAGTGGCCATCAGATTTGTTTGAAAAAAAAACTTTGTTCTGAGGTTTGGAGGGAAACGTTTTATTTGCGATACGTCAGTAGCTGCTGCTGCAGTACTTGAATCATACAGACCTATTATTATATAACATGTTTTATCATTAAAGAAAACCCTAAACCGCGCCGACTGGGTGTAAGAACTGTAAGACGTTTATGCGCATACCTATGTATATTTATATATAAGTATATAGGTATAAAAAAAAATTTAAGACGAGGAACAGATGATTTTGGAACGATTTGTTACCGAAATTCGTAGAGGTCACCGACGCTTGGTGCCGCGGGTTTATCTTGTATGTATAGTATATTATTATTATTTTATTATTACCTCATATAATACCTATATCTTACCGCTGTGCGAGGCTTATTATACGATTACATAATGCTAATAATGCATCGAGTGGCCGGTGGAAAACCGCATAATTCACGAAGTCGGCAGCAAGCGGCGTCGCTGCGAGTCCTGCTGCAACTGCGGGGCGATACAGTTTTTATTACCTACCTATATAATAATATGACTCGCATCGGGCAAAGCGCCTTCGAATTCCAGAGTATATAATATACACGAATAATATGTTCGTCCATTATAATATAATATACTTTTGAGATTTATTTTCGGCGAACAATATGTATAATATAATAATAATAATAATATATACGAACGCAGCACGCGCGCGACTATTCCGGGTATAGTGTGCCTTAAATCGGCATAATTGTTGTCCTCGACGCTCGGGCCTCGCCGAAGATTATTATTATTATATTTTTCGTTCTATTGTGCTCGACTCTCGCGCGGGTTAGGTCAATGAAATTTCCATATTGTTATTGTAAGTATCGCGTTGTGTACATAAGGCGGGCTGCAGCAGCTGATCTCGTTCAAAATTTGTTACAAATGACTTTTCGAGAGACTCGCAACTCCTTTCTCTCGACGACGGATCGCGTTTTGTTTGATTTTGGTTTTGGGAAAAAAAAACACCCCGGCACGCCCGAGCAACACAATATGTATACAATAACGCGTACGCGGTAATACATAACAACGGACGACGAAAATATATTATATCAATGCGGACTCGGAGTCATAGTGTCGCGGCGGGTGTGACAGACATGACGGACGGACGACGCACCATATGCACCTGCCCGGGCGCGAACGCGGGACGTCCAACCGCGGAGGCGCTCCACATGTTCAATATTATATTTTGTATTTTATTATACATATTTTATATTATTATTGTTGTAAAGCCGCTGCGGCGTCAATCTCGGCCCGAGGGGTTTGTCGATCGAATAATGAGCGTATAATTGGCAGGGAACGGAGGCGGCGGGTGTATAATACACACAAGCGCATCGACCCATATATAGTACGTATATTCATAAACACACACGCACACCTGAAGTACATAATAACCAAGTGAGTGTATGTGTATAATACCTATAATTCGGGGCACAAGTCACCGGAATTATTATTATTATATATATACATACACGCGCGAGGTCGATCGCTCATTGTGCGAATATTGATTTTGAGGATCCCGTTGAGGTTCACAAAACGCCCCTTTGTCGACGCGCCACGACGCACCGTATGCACATAAGATATTATATTATAGAGTCTCTCTCTCAATATTATAATGTATATTATGTACTGTGCGTATGCATTATATATATGCTATTATACGCCGCATTATAATAATATATAAATGAACTGCCGATAAATCCACTTCTTATATTATTCGACTAAATAAACTCAAGATTCCAACGCGTGTTTTTTGTGTCGCAGTCATTCTTTTGCGTACATCGCGAACCCAATATAATATACCTTTATGGTATAATAGGTACGTTTCTTGGAGTGCGCGACCTCCTGCAGCTTGCAGGCACTTCGGTCCACCGCCACTGTGCTAGTAGCACTATAAGTGCTGCAGCAGCACACCACCACTATAATATAACAATCAAATAATATTAATATTCAAAAAATAATATGTGGTCCTTACGCTTTAGTGCCTACAATCAAATGCATTGATAATCAACATAATATGACAATTACTGCACTAATTTATATAATTACAACAATCACAGAGCTCTAAATTTGTGAAATCCTCTTGGTTTGAGCATCACTAAGCTCACCCGTATCTAAATCCGTAGGCGTTTGGTTATTGGTACATACAATGTCATCATTACGTGATTTACAAAATATTTCGAAATAGATTTATAGTCGTTTCGAGCTTGTCGTATTTACTCCGACGGTCATCATCACGATTTTCTTTTTTCAACAGACCTTAGTAGATATTGGTGTCGTTTTATATGTATATTGCATGGAAACTATTTAATATGGTGTTTTAGTGTTTATAGTTTTGTTTTCCTATATAATTACGACGATGAGTCATCTTTTTATATTAAGACAACATGGTCGTTTATATACGTACCTATACGTTATAGACTGCGTGGGAAGGAAAATAAACAAATTTTATAGATATGTATATAACTCTCAAAGTTGATTATTTATTCATGAATTATCAATTAAATAATTTTATGTGAATATCTTAATTAGTTTTAATTGCATAATATTATGAATAGAATAGAATAGTGATTAGCAATGAGTAATAGACTGTTTTTTTTTTAGTAGTTTTCTTTGAAATTTGCTTTAAAAAATGGAATTATTCTAGACGTGTACAATACACAACAAATTTAAATATAACAATAAGCCACTAAATATAATCCAAACAGCTTATGGCGTAAAACTTATTTGGTTTTCTGTCGATTTTTTCATCGTTTTGACTATTTTAAGTGTCATAAAATTTGTTAAATAGTATAAAAAAAACTATAAGATCTACAAACAATTACAAAATAATTGTATAACTTCAATCTTCTTAAAACAATAATGTATCAATTCGAGAATATAAGTACATTTTACTCGCATATTACTGCAATAATGTTTTTCATAGAAAGTTGCGAAAAATAAAAACAACCTAATAATCATAACTTTGTGTTTTGTCCCTGTTTATTTATATAGCTTTGATGTTGAACACAATGATATCGCTGTGTTTTACGAATTATAAACAATAATGTAGTTTTATATTTAACGTAATTTCCATATCGTTAGGATAAAATAAAAATATTTTATACTTTTAAACAAATATACATGAAAAGTATTTATATTTATCTACTTATAATTATTTATTTATATATAATATATTAATATACCAGTGTTTAGTAATGATTTATTGTTTTTTAATTTTAAAAAACTACAAGTGAACGATGTCTTACGTATATATTTTTTCCTTGTTTAACCGGCATCAAATTAAACTTTGTTTTGTAACAATACTATACTCCTCTACTATATATTACGTTTACTCTATGATGTACCTATGTATAGAACGAAAAAATGCGCATAATATGCAAAATGTTCAACGTTTAAAAAATAATAATATAAATATAAAATAAGTATATATTAATAATAATAATATAGGTACATAGTATATTAATAATAGTAATAATAGTAATAATAATAATAATAATATTAATAATAAAAATAAGTATATATATATATATATATATATATATATTATATGTATATGTATTGTCTTGTTGATATTAAATTAAATTGTTGTTAGGAATTATTTTCCGTACCTTGTGTTGACAAATTTTATTATAGACATTTCTAGATCGCTGATATAAAAACTGATGTTAACTATAGTATTAAAATATAATATAAAAGAAATATAAAATAATAATATAAAATATAATACCATTCGGTCATGGTATAAAGCAAATTAATTATTTTTTAAATATAGACTATTTATTGATAAATAAAATCACGTTTGTAATTTTTTTTTTTAAATTAAAAGATGAAAAATATATATTTTGATTTTCAATAATCATTAATCAAAAATAAATATAAATACCTATACTTTTGGATTAGTATATCAGATTATACAGATATACTTCAGGCAGATACAAAAGTCATATCAAAAGAAAAATCATTTGCATACGTACTAAAATTTATTGAAAACATGTTTCTTATCTATATCGAATCAACAGTTATTTTTAATTAATAATTTATTGCGCGCTTAAATATATTTGGTAAGATTAAATAAAAATGTTATCAATCATATTATACTGAAAGGTTGAAATGTTGAATAATCTCAATTATCAACTATTAAAAATTATACTTGTTTATAAATTATTTTAACTCATCGATCAATACAACTTTTTTGTTAATTTTATTTGTCTTATTTTACAATTATTAAATGTATAAAACTTATTCAATAAAAATATTGAAGGACTATAGAGTTAAGTCTTTGGTACTAACCATAAATCCATTTTTTAGCATTTATATGACATTTTTTTTTACCGAAAATATTACATTTATTATTTTAATTAATATATATATATATATATATATATATATATATATAACTATCAATTATAATTTATATTTTATAGTATTGTATATTTAAATATTTGATATTTCTATCATATTATTATACTATTTTTATCAGCTTTTGACTTTTGAGTCGATGATGTGAAGATGTCGCAGTGTGAGTAAGTCATGGTATAAATAGGTTTAATAGCTTAAATTTAATATAAATATTTTGAAAACGTCGTTGCGTGTAATAAAGTTAATAATGTAATATAAGTACTCAACAGTTTTATGTCCCCTCGAAAATTGTTTATGGATTAAAATTAAAATAATATCTAAACCCCGTTTAAACATCTAATTTTGTCCAAATTTTAACTTAAAATGTCTATAAAAAAAACTGTGTTGATATATTTTTTAGATTATTTTGTTATAATATTAACTTCCTGCAGTAAGAAACCTATTGTAGCAGGTATTGAACTTTTAATCCTTAGTTATGAAAATTGAAAATTTTATAAATGTTTAACTACGAGATAATTTACGAAATTCATGAAATTTAATAAAATAGTTTTATTAAACCAAAATTTGAACTTCAAATAGATAAAAAAATTATGCTTGTCTTCAATATTTTTAAATGAATATTATAACAACTTATAATGAATCTAAGCATGATTAATTTCCAAGTTTTTTTATCCAACGGTAAATTTTTGTTAACACCTATTTAAAGGAATGGGAAAAAGGCTATAAAAAAAATTAATCAATTAATGTTTACAGATAGCTCGAAAACATTTAAAATATTTTGAATATTTTATAATAGATAGAGTATGCTAATTGTAATATCTGGTAAAAATTTCTCTGACTACTTTTTAATTATATATAAAAAATATCATTTAAATTTGATTTCGTCTTGATGATGCCTATAATAATATTATTAAATATTATACTTTTACAGTTAATAATTTAATAGACATATACAATTTCTTAATATTTGTTATTGTGCCAAGGCAAAGACTATACGTATCCACATATATAATATTGTAAATTTATTATAGTTTGTGTACTATCGTAATAACAACTTAATTCGGATTATTTATGTACGCTTATATTATGTTTATTTTATGCTGTACCTATTAATCTACTATAACTATACAAACGTAATGAGTGAAAATTGTCTAAATCATTACGAAATATCTCCTTCGTAAATTTTATCTCTGAACATAGAACATTAACTTAAATTGCTCGTAATAATAATTTATATCAGAACTCACAGAAATGGGTAATAATCATATTATACATTTACACACAGAATACAGTGACATTTCACGTTAGCAGTTGCAGTACACTACAGTTGAATTATATGGAACATGCTACATATTAAATAATAAATTGTACCTACTTACTTTAATAACATATACACATACAGGATAAATGTCTTGTATAATATACACTATTATTTGTAGGATATTTTAAACTAAATTTCCATAATTTAACCAATGGCTTGAGTGAAAAAATTACTGCGAAAAAAACATCACACGAAACTATTTTCGCCGAAGAAATAAAGGTAAAAAAATAATAATAATCATAATAATAAATACCTAATCCTGTATTTAATTATAAAATTAATGTCAAAGGCTATTAGGGCAGTATAATAGTGTTATTTTTAAATAGATTAGTATCGTTACATAATGGCGTAAATTACTTTTTTTCTTTTATTATACTAGGTACTAAAAATAATAACATCACAGTATCGTAAAAAAGTTTAATGTAATACAATTAAAAAGACATTTTTTTTTTTAATGTACCTCGTCAAAATACATTACTTAGACGCTATAATCAAGACATTTAGTATTTCTAAAATTAAAATATGATATTAATTTCTTCGGGCGCATGTTTTATCATTATCTTTTTATTACTATTACTATTTTATTTTTGTTTAAACAACGGCGTAATTAAACACTGCAGCATTTACACCACGTACAATATTATGTGTATATACATATATATACGTGCTTATAAAGTGACCTAACAGAGTTTTGTCTGCATTAAACATTGAACTAATGGTGTAGAATTAATACACTCTTCACATCGGTGGTAGCGTAAAACGTACTAGATAAAATCGCGAGTTCAAAAGTCACGGGGCCGCTGAAGTAATGGCCACGGCGGTGTTGAAATAAACTGTAGGCGGATATTGCATTTAAAAACATGAAGGGTGCTCAATTTTCAAAACTTATTAGCTATTACATGCGAAACATTTGTATTGTTGTTTTTCGGTATACGCCCCAACGTTGACAAGGGACACAACCCTTTTCATCCCCTTTTCCGCATTATTCTAACGTTACAGTTCATTAAGTTTATGCAGAAGAAAAATATTTGACAGTGTCCGTTTGAGTGAGCATTTATATTATTATTATAACAGTTGTCCGAGTAATGCAGCGTCTATATTATATATTCTATGCACAATATTATAGCATATAAGTACCAACCAAACGAGGAAAATGGAAATGCCTAAATATTTAATATTTTTACATTTTACATATAGATGGCCTTGGCTATCACCTCCTGGAATTTTGAGTTTAAGCAATCGTATTCCTTATTTCCGCACAAAACGTCTACAAATTAGTATCGCGATACCTACTTATAATATTATATATAACCTCATTATCAATCGTATTATAATACGAGGACTGTATAATAAGGTAATTATTTATATATTATATTGTATATAATAATGTGCAAAGTGATTCCACCAAGCATGTTTATCCGCTTTTTTCTTCAACTATTATGTAGTAATTAATAAACTGATTTTTAGAATTTTCAAATATACCTATAATGACCAAATCTTCAAATTCTAGCAATTTTTCTGCACTATACTAGAGTGAGCTATGGAAATACAGACTTTTATTTTCAAAATATGTAAACCCTCCTTTTCTACTGTAAATTATTTAGTGGATATTTTTTCTGAATTAATAATTTACAGAAAAAAAGGAAGTATTATCAAAAAAACTCAAGAATTCGAGGATGTGATCTTTAAGCTATTTGATAATTAAAAATATCAGAATTTGAATTAATTAATTATTAAACGAAAATGGGGGTGAGCATACTTAGTAAATCACCCTGTATATTGTTGGTATTTTGAGTAGATAAAATTGTAGGTGATATTGTAACATTAACTTAAATCATGCCAATGAATTTAAGAAAAGAAACTGATTTATAAACACATTAACATTTTTTCAATAAATGAAACACACCAAATATTAAACAATATTTTCCTTGTCATCAATAAATTTATAAAAAAAACCTACAAAATCTACCTAATTCAAGTTATAGAGTTTAAAAAAAATTATAATATATAGTATTGGTAGACGGGTGATCCAATATATAAAATGTAAAATAATATATATTTTTCAATTGTAACATAAAAAGAGATAGATTTGGAAGTTTTAAGTATAACTTACCTTCATCATTGTGAATATAGTAGGTATGTGTGAGCTGCAGTTTCCTTAGATACTATATACGAGTATTTGATAATATTTTGGCAGTTATAATTATAATAATTATTATTTATCGTATATAATATACATAAGTTCACTTACTCAAATATTTAATACTTTATGATACTCGTATTGTAGTCAGTTTCATCTATCAGTTCCAACAACACTTAAAATGCTTAAATTTTACTACACATTTTTAGGCTGTGAGTATTTAATTTATATTTATGAATCTTTTATAAAGGTCCAGAATTTGGGTAGATATTGTTCATCACAAGTTACATTCTTAGACCAATTCCTATATATAGAAAACATAATATTATACGTCCATATATTACAAGATTTTGTTATTCAAATAAATTATTAGGTATTTAATAAATTGTAAAATGTTTTTTCAATCCTAAAATTGCACTTATTATATAATTTTCGTTCTATGGGCAAACGCATACACTTAATAAACATTTATGTACAAATGGGTTAACTAATATAGGAATATCAAATTGAATGGATAAATATAAAATTTAAACGAAGGAGGTTAAAAAAATATCATAATTTATGGTCCACAATAAATATTATATTATACTCATGTGGGATTATGAATGCCTTTTGACAATATTATGATTTGATAATGATATAATCACGCATAATGATCCATAATAACCATTAGTCATACATTTTAATAGTGCATATATTGTATACATACAAAGACGCTTTTGGTATATAATAATGATTGATTTTTATACGTATTCAACAGAATAATAATATGAATTTATACTCCTTCGTCTATTAAAGTCCAAAACTTCTAAACCAAACGAAAACCAATATTTATTGAATTTAATATATAACATTTAATCGAGGTCATTATACAATGTACTTTGAATTTTGATGAAAAATATTTTTATCCGTATAATCGTATATAGGTGTACTGCAATTTACTAAACACTAATAAATAACACTAACAATATATTTATCATTAATTTTATTAAATATTAGGCTTTTATGTCAGAAACAAATTACTAGTGTGAAAGCAATATTCACTGATTAATCATAAAACTATATCAGTTAGATGAGAAAATGGTTTTTGTAAAAAATTAAATATTATTTTAGGTACTTTTACCCGATAGATTTAATATTGAATAAAATAATAATCTAAATGCTATATATATACTAACAATTGTTGATGCAAAATTATCTGACATTCTAACAACTGTAATATAATTTATAATATTAATATATTATTATTCATATTTCAATAAGTAGTAAAGTATGAATTTTAATTTCAAATGACATTGCCTGTCAAAATTGTATAATATTCTATTGTTATCAATAAGGCTATTTTCTAAAATTTTTTGTTCGTTTAGTTAATTGTTTTATAATTTATTCAATATTTTAAATGATGAATTAAGTCCACTGATAGAAATCAGTAAATAACATTATAGTGATTTTTCTTAAATGAATAATGGTTGAATTTTAGCCATACGAATAAACTGAAGCATACTGCAGGTACTGTGAGTTGCATTCAAACTGCCAACATCATAATATATATATTATTATAATTAGCAGTAATTTATGTGTCTAAATTGAATCGACACAACAACAAACTATTTATATTTTAAAGCACTCATTTCTAGGCTTGAAAAGTATAACCAAAAATGTATAGTAACGAATTCAATGAAATATATACTCAACTCTTATCCTATATTATAATATTGTAATCGAAATTGTGTGTGTTTGTGACACAAAACGTTTAAATCGAAAATCGACCCAAATTTGGGAGGCATTAAGATCCCGTTACACCGGATCCGGCGAAAAACACTTGTAAAAACAAAAGCGACCAGGCCATAGCAGAACTCAACAGTACCTATATTATATATAATTTTAAATAGATGTACGATATTAAGATGCAACCGAGTGCGGGTAATCATCTGTAAATTTTTGGCGTACGAGATAGGTTCCTACCTACATATTTATTCAGGAAATTTTTTTTCGTAAATCTTTTTTTAACGCGAGGCGTATCGCACTTTATTACCAAAATGGGCATGACAAATCGCCGCGGAACGATCGTCTCAGAACATCATATAATATGCGCTAAACCCAGAATTAATATTAATCAAGTTCTGGACAAAGACTAAAGAGTAACGCAATGCAAATCTTTAGGACTTTTTATTTAAAAATATTTATCTTGACCTTATAGATGACAGGAATTCAATATAATAATATATAATGTATTATAATACTATACGAGTATACGACTGATAAATGGTATAACATAAGATATATATGTCATACAATAAATTGAGCTTAACTGTTAACTAATTGTCAAGTTTGTAGATGAGCGAAAAATATAACCGAAATGATTGCGAACAATGAAACACAATACTATATATATACAGCAATACATTGGAATCATTCAATAATGCAGGACAAAAACAAAAGAATAAAAGGTTTTTCTTTCAAGTGTTAAATAATACACATTCTTATACACATTTATTAATAAATATACAACTGATTATATTAGGTATGCTTTTATTGTAGTTACAATTTAGTAGGATATACATAATATTCGAACTTATATTATACAGGCATATCTTTAAAAAAGAAAAAAAAATGTTTCTAAATTTCGGGCGGCTTTAAATTTCCCTTGACTGTCCGCTATACATATTGTATAGATGTTTCACTGTGCTATTATAATAGTGGTAATTTGGCAATTGGAGTGTGGCGTGACGGACAAACGAGTGTGTCATGTGGTCTGCTTTAATTTCTCAAAAAATAAATATTCTATTACGTAGTTAAACGGACCTTGCAACGATATTTTTGTTATATTATGCTATTGCGTTATTGCAACACAAAAACGCTTTAAAGATGGTTTGCATTTAATTTTTGAACCCTATAGGTACCTATTAGTTATTAGTTATTACTATGGCTATCTATTATTAATATACATATATATTTAAAATGATACGTATCACACTATTTATTCATATTAGGTACATTATAATATATTTCAATATTCAAGAATGTTCAATCAGTTGCGTTACAAAATAATATCAAAATATCAAGTTAACTTGGTAAAAAAATTTGAATCAATTTTTTTTTTATTATTGACCCTTGTAACTGAGACATTTTTTGTCGACACGGGAAGCCGTTGCTGATATATTATAACGATGTATATTGTTGCTAAATCTCAGAAAATAATGTTTTCAACTCACCACCCACACAGTCGTGACATGCGATAATATACATAATATTATAATTTCAGTTTATAGATTGTCGAACAACTTAAATCTACAAGTTTCCGGCGTCAATGTAACCTTCATCGGTATCTATCAGACAGGCTGTTATCAATGAAACTCGATGTTGGATAATAATAATAATAGCATAAGCCACTCTCTAAATAACACATTTATAATTTAATATTATGTTATCGTTACTCCACATGTGCATCGATTATTAATTTATCATAATTATATTAGAAACTTATATTTTCGTTTCACGTGTTTCAGTCTTTGAATAAATAAAATTATTTAAATTATCATTAGTTACGATGAATATATTATAATGCAGATCGTTTATTATTAAAACAATAGTCAATTATGTAGTGTAGTTACATCTAATCATTATCATATTACGTGTATGCCTAACTAGATAATAGAATGTGTTTATTTGTTTTACTGTTTAAATGTTTATGATAGTTTAGCGTAGGTATATGATGAAGAAACCAAAGTCCGAGCAGTCGAAAACACGGATCTATGTAAACATATTATTATTAATTCACGCATCACCAAATATTTGCTTAAACTTATCGAGTGTAAAAAAATAATCACTTACAACATGTTGAAATTTCAATGTGAACCATTATTTTTTTTTTTTAATTTATAATAAAATTGTCCAATAAAGTATGTACAATATTTAGTAAAACCAATGAATATACATGTGATTTTAAAACAATTATGTTTAAGGCGTTTTAAAATTTTTTTTTTTTAATTTAGGTACCTACGTAGCTGGTAGCTCTGGTCGTCGAGCAACCATGCCCGGTCAGTGTTTCATGGAATGTATAAGATAACCGTATAGTTGCTCTCTGCCAAACGGTCACATTGTACGGTCATAATTTGTTCCACCATAAATCTTTATCATACTGGATACAATTTAATAATTATAACAACTAAATGTACATAAAGAGAAAATGATTAGCTTTAATTAAAATAATTTCTGAACTTACGTCAAGAGAATCATCTATTGGAGCGCAATAGATAATAAACAAACGCAATAGGTATGCATATATAATTTATATAAGTTGCCTTTGATTTCTATAGTGTTTGCTTAGATCACAATATATATTGCATAATGTTAGAGAATTATACACAATGCTACAATTTGCTGGTTGCCATATTGACAAATATACCTAATGAGGTAGGAACTTACAAGCGGTAATTGAGGTAAAAACAAACGTTTATTTGTATCCGAATTAACTGCAATTTCAAAATCAATAAGAATAATTAGTGAACATTTAATTTTTGGTATACTTAGGTATGATTTAAATTTATGCCGATTCAAGTTCATGTTAACTTAAATATTGTTCATGAATTCGACATATCGATTTACATTCTAATACAGCGATACAAACACGATAGTTAATACATAATACAACATTTCAGGATCAATGTGGATATTGGTCATGCACTCATGCTTGAAATATTGTACGCCATATATTTAAATTTCCTAGATAATTGCATTTTTATTTTGCCAACCGTTTTTTTTAAATTTTCGTCTCCCCGACATTTTAATAGTTTTTGAATTAAAAAAGTTCACTTCACAATTTCTCAATACAGACGTGTACCTACACCCGTTTCTATACTGCAGATGTGCAACTTCAATCTACAATAATTTACAAATATGCAGATATTGGGATGATAATGGAACGCAAGTAGTATAATTTTCCCTCGAGCTCCACCTGCAGTGTCTATATTATTTTCTACTATTACATTGTTAAAATGAAATCTGCCCAGTACTTTCTTATCTGCAGTTATAATTTAATTAAACTGTAACTGTAAACTATATGATTGATCTATGACTTAACTGAAAACAACAGTTTATTAAATGATATGAAAAATAAATTAATTTTTGTATTAACCTAAGATTCATTTATCATTCATTACATTATATAATATGCAATAATTAACCTACGGTATATTATATTAATAATTTATTTATTTTTTATTCATATATACCTAGCGGTTCTAATAATATAACCATACTGAATTTGTATTAAACAAATTGGATAATAGACCAAATATATACGTGTTTGGATGAAAAGTTATTTTATTTTCAATTTTTACTTTGTATTAATTATATAATTTTATCATTATAAATAATATAATCACGAGGTATTTATTCACATTGTTTCTTTAAAAAAAAAAAAAACCATTCAATGCCCAAAATAACAAAATATTATCAAAAATAAATTCTTGTTTTTTCACTTGTTTATTGACAGTCTAAAATAAAAATAAAAATATCTTAAAAATGTCTTTGCTGATCTCTATATAATATCTATTGCTTTTTTAGATATTTTTTCTATATCCATATCTAGAGCAAAACATTTTACACAGTAGGTACCTACACAATACATTTAAACTTTCCATGTGACGCATTTCTGTATTAGGTACCATAACAAATAATAACAATTACTTCCCTTCTCTATTCATGATTCTTAAGTAATATTATATATTTTATATATACCATAATAATTATTTTATCGTTTCAATTGTAAATACCTATATAATATAGTATAAAATATTATTTTCTTTACTGACACAGATATTTTAATAATAATTATAAATTTATAACGAGGTACAGCTGCTGTTCACAAATGTGTCCAATGCGTTGAACAATTCGTTAAGAATTAGAATAAATAATGTTCACCTATCAATTAGATATTGACCATTGGTATTATTATTTTCAATTAAATTATTTTTCACATTCATTAAGTAAGTAAAATAAGAATAAAATTGTTTACTCGTTATATCATTTGAAACACTGATAACCGTTATTATTTTTGATAGACCAATAATTATAATAATTCTCTAACCTGTATATTGTAACCTAAACACAATCTAAATACAACTAATTAGAATGTTTATTATCATCATCGTTTCGTACATAATCGATTACTTATCTCAGTATATTTTAATTAGTCCAAGAATAGAGAATTTCCACACTGAAAATCGGTAATGAATTAGATCAAAACACACCGTAAACAACTTAAAAGGTCAAAACATGTTCAATATAATTAATATAATATCGGATCCGTATTATTATTATATAAATATTTAGAATTAAAATATTTATTTTTTTTTGATAGGTATTACAATAACATTCAATACTAAGACCTATCATTATTCGACGTTCACTAAACACCTATACATTCACAGAAACTAGAAAGTCACTTACAAAAATAATATATTACTATCTGTGTAAAGAAAACCATTAGTTTCACTAATTATAATTTTACGACATTTTGAATAATGTCTTCTTTTAACCATTTAACCTCATATAATCGTAATTTATTATTTCAAATTATTTTAATTTTTTGATGACGTACAGTAATTATACCAATAAATTACACAACACTTAGTGATATTTGATTTATTTTAATTAATTTTAAAATTATTATATTTTTCATGATTTCGATTACCTACTTCCAATTAATATAATTGTTAATTATATAATTATAAACGCTCAAGCCATTTTATTATTATCATTAATATTATTATTATTATTACTATTATGAACACATGAGTACCTAAATACTACGAGTGTAGAAATTAAATACAAGACCGTAAAATACTATGTTAAACTATAAAGAACTGTAAAATGCAATTATAATCGCTATCATAATCACGCGCGCACGCACAGTGTAACACAGCTTGCTATACTGCGGAGAAAATAAAAATCAAATTTAATAATATTAATGGCATATTGGATATAATATGATTTTCGATGCGATGTCGAACAAACGCATATTATATCCTATTAGTGCTACATAATTATTATATAATATCAGAATGCTTACAAATTACGTCGTCACGCATCAATCGAGTTTGGTATACAGTGAAGGGAGATGAGCTACTTATCTCTAAATTATTACTATACAATATATTATATATATATATTGCGCAGCACCACACCCGTCGTGGTCATATATTATACGTACCTAAATTTAATGTAAAATAATAATACCAATATACCACGATGGTCGAACGGCACATCCGTCTTGACGATTATATAATCGTATAATCGTATAATAGTATAACATCACAAATTTATGAAATCGTTATTTTCTGTAGACGATATGCGAAGAAAAGAATGATAATTGTCACAGTGGCGGCGACGTATACATGTGGCTCAATCGTGTGGGGTGAGTCGACCGATATTATACGTGAAGGACGGTTTTTTTTTTTAAACATAACAATAATAAATTTGCCAATTCTTAACGCGCACGCACTTGTGTATAGGCCCCGGGGAGGGATTACAGATAATCATCGGATGACACGCCGCAATACCTCTGTCAAAACGTCAAAAACCTTCACGGATCTTCTCGTTACGGCCCATCTACATCATCGGGTCGTTATTAGGAGACGGAGGACTCGTCGTTGCAACAACACTACTGCAACGCATTTGTCATACATGGCAAATGGCCGTGTCCCCCGCGAATACCGTCTTTGTAATAATATTATAATATTATCATTATTATTATTATTATTATTATTATATTATCATCGCCGTCCGACACCGCCGCGCTGGGAGGTCCTCTCCAATGTCCTCGAAAAAACTCACTCACACGTGTTGCGTATCCGACGCACGCACATAATATATACATGAGGATTCACCAAACACTATACGAGGGTCACCCCCGTTTTTTCCTTTAAGAAGATTCGATCCCTGATTCTATGTTTTCCACAAAAATATTCAATTATCTGCAGATGATAAGGAAGTGTACCAATCACCCCAATGGCCAATATCCGATAAATCTTCTGAATACATATTTGAATTTTTCTTCATAAATTTCACTATTGCAAATACGAAATTTCCAGTGTTTTTTATAAATTGAACTATAAAAGTAAAAACTTAATTTAAAAAAATATGGAAATCGTAATTTTCAGAAATGTTATCGAATAAAAATATAGGTTAGTAAAAAAAAAAAAACAAAAACAAAACAAAATAAATAATATGTTTGTGCAGTATATACAAAAGCAATGATGGTGGTTATCGTGCTTGGTGAATCACTCAGTTTATTATATCTGTATAGGCGTATAGCTCTCGGAAATGTGATTGTGTCAATCCGGAAACTTGCAAGCATGGTCATCTCGCACCTCATTTCGGTAGGCAGAGACTCGTATAGTGTTCGAATTTGTTAGACCGATAGATCATTTACAACTTTTGACAGTCAACCTGTTAATCGGATAAACACATCACACCTAAACAAATAAAAATCATTAATATGATTTTTCGCCTTTAAATAATGTAGTTCTGATTTCATTCACTGTTAACTATATAAAAGTCTAAAACCTCCTTAGATGTATTTCGCCTCGTGTCAAATTCATACCCTACCCAATTGTATCATGAACAATAATAACGATTCAACGAAAAACAATATTAATAAATAAATAAAAATATTTTTTAACATAATATAATAAAACGTTAGTAGGTACCAAGGTACCATATCTATAGCCATAATATGTATTATATAAGTACTTCGTTATTTACTTTAAATGATGATACACGTCATAGTAATAATTAAACGAAAATAAAACTTTTATTGGCTTAAAATAATACCGAAACGTAGGTATATACGTATGTGTAGAGGATACAAATGCGTATCGATTTTATCTAAACGGTTTGTAGAGCGTTTAAAATTTTGTTACGGCTCATACGTTTATAATTTATATTATATGTTGACTATTTTTAGTGAGATTTGACCATGTTCAAAAACTGCATAGCGTTTGTGACAAATATTTTTTCCCCGTTTATATCATGATAAACATTGCTATATCGACAACGGATTGTTCGAAATTTGACGGGACTGGTTTATAATAAATTATTAATTAAATCATGGCTCATATGAGTAGGTAGGTATATACTATATATATAATATATATTTCGGTTTATTTATTTCACGTACAACGGCTAGTGGCTACACGGCTGCGTGTAAATAAATATATGCGCATAATACATGTATATACATCGTGTAGGTATATGTGATTCGTATTCATCCGTCCAATATTATATATACGCACTTGAAATTCAAATCCGGTTACACACGAAAACGGATTCTAAATGATATTTACGAGTCCGAATAATAATATAATTACTATACGATTGTAACGCGTTTATTATCGCGCAGCACTGGTCTCCGGACGGACCACCTTGAGCGCCGCCACATATTACAAATCCAATTTATTCTAAAGCGCGCGCGCGAGCTTATAAATTATAATATTAGTATTATTATTATTATTATTATGTAAAAGTGTGTATAAAACGTATCTATATATATATATATATATATATATATATTGTAATAGAGTATAATATGATATACGTTCGTAATTTTATTTTCTTTCCGCCTCGCCGTAATATATAGTTCCTATCGCACCATCATAATATTATGGGTGTGAAGGGGGTGGGGGGAGTGGGGGGGGATTATGAGAAACGATGGCAAATTAGTTACTTTTACATACCACCGATAAAATATAGTGTAATATCCTAAAATATCATTGTCGATCGTACATCATATCGGCGTGCAGTCGTAATGATGTGCATCCCACGCAGCTCTGTTGTTAGTGTTGTTATACAATTGTACCGGTAGACAAAAAAAAAAAACCCTCATGTTTAATTCAAAACGAATTACACTACTGCATTTGTATAATATAATTTTATTTTATATTTGGCGGCAATCTGTGTCATCCACGTGTTGAGTATTTAACACCGCCCGAAACATGCGCACGCACTCACTCACTTATTACACGTGTTAATTGCGTATAATATGACGACTGGTACATATTATTATATAAATACTTGCCTAATAACAGCAGCAGTTTAATACAGCTGGGTTATTAAGCAGAGCCTAATCAATCCTCCCCTTCTTTTTTTTTTCTTTTTTTGACAGCGAATTTATGAAAATTCATACTTTTAAAATTATAAAATGCACACTATTTAAAGACCAAGTTTTCTGCGAGAATTTTGAGGTTTTGTGCATTGCCTACTAGAAGTGTCCCGGAATAATAAAATCTACTTTTTTATTTAAAATTAGAACACACGTTTTTAAATGTAAATTATCAAACAGATTATTAGCTTAAAGTTATTAAAATGTTAATAAATTTGACACACTAAAAGTATAATAGTCGTTAACAATTATGGTTTTACAAAAATATAAAATATATGTATAGTATTGACTATTGGATCTATTAGTACCTATTTATATATTATTATATTATACTTGAACCATTTTTATTTGTTACAAGTGTTAATTTACAAACATTAATTTTTTTCCTTTACCGTATTCGTTTGTTATTTTCTATGTCCATTATCATAATATGGACAATGGACATATTATCCTATTTAATTTAATTAAATAACTCATAACTAAGTGTTCAAATTTATTTCGATTAAATGCGGAAACATTATTAGAAAAATTGTTTGCTAAATAACTTACAGTAGAGAAGGAGGGTTCTGATAATCTCATTCGAAAAACAGAAGTTTGCATCTCCACATGATACCCCTTAAGTAGTACCAACGAAATATTACAAGGAAACGTCAGTCGTGTACACTGCACGTGCAATGTTAATATTAATAAACCTACGGAACTTGTTTGCCCGACTGCAGTAAAAACCTACCAATTAACAGCCAACTCGGCTAATGAGTTTACTATAAACACGCCGGTGTGTTACACAGTGTTTTTGCCGTTTGCATAACATAACTTTATTATTATTATTATTATTATTAAGCAAGAGAGTACTTCCGAAAAAATGTAATTAGTTATACGTACTCAACGACTGCTGGCTGCGGCGACAGAAACACACTCGGTCTTCATGCCTACTCCGCTGCAGATGAACGAGGTCATTGTGTACGCGCGTCTCTTAGAAAACATAATAATAAATTATTATTATTTACATATTACATTATTGTATCGAACCGCATGTGGACGGATTTTTTTTCGTTTTTTATACTCTCTTCCGCCTCCGTTGAACGGCCCTCATTAGTACGACCGCAGTGCACGGAAAGGGACTCTTAGAACTTGCACGCCAAATATTGAATAATATGCCTATACTTAGTACTTGCAAAAGATCCGGAAGGTTATTGCACCCCCTCCCCCAAACGCCGTAAAACTTCTTACTTGTTTTCTTTAGTATATTTTCCATTTCAATAATATTATTATACTCGATGTAAGCAGTGGCGTAGACTAGATTTTTGAAATGGAGGGGGGTGATCAAAAAAAAAAACGAAATACCTAAATGGTAGGGGGAAATTGGAAAATCCCTCGCTCAGTATTGTCTCTGTAAATAATAAAATAAGCCATAATAAAGTATATAATCATAGTTGTCATAAACCTTTTCAACCAAATAAACATTATTTTGCTATAAATTAACGAAAATCAAATCAAAATGGTATTCAATATACTGTCAAAATTCAATACCTAGCCTCGATTGATCATAATATTATGACAAAATATTACGTTATTTGTTATTATAGAGCATTCTACATAATTTAAGCAAAAGCAAAAAAAAACCAATGGGAGAGGATTTAACCACCACTTCCTCTCCCCCCCCCTTGTGTGCGCTACTGAATTTAAGTACCAACTGTAGTATTATATTATTATAACATTTAGGTATTTGCCATCTTTTTACAATTAAATTGAATCATTCGAGCCGACTCAAATAGGAATGATTATAGTTATATATACGTATATTATCTACCCAGAGGATTTTAAATTTCCGACAATCTTTTATGCATGATGTTATTGAAAGATTATCCTTGCATATCAATGTACAAAAAAAAAAAAAAAAAATGTTAATTCATTTTAGTGTAAATTGAATTGTTTTTGTTAATAAAATTAACGCCACAACAAGCTACAGTTGATAATCAGGACATGATTCGATAATTAAAGAATTAAGTATATTGTGTTATAATATCTCGTAGGTATATGTAAGAAGAATTGAGTAACTCTATGTCTTTATAGTTATATTATATTGGCGATGAAGACAACGTAAAATGACCATTTTTACTGTAACAAAAATTTGTTCTTAGGTAAATAATATATTATGCAATCGATACGATCTCTCGTTTTGCTTGTAAACGAATAACTCGTGGGTTTTGTCGGGAAACCTATAGTCTTCGATATATACAGGGTGATTCTTTTATCAAACAACACTCTTTATTTTAAAAACTATTGACTTTTTTCAAATTTTTTTTTTTCAAAATTTTAGATCTATCTCGTTCTAGAACTATAATTTTTTTAAATATTTTCACCCTTATATTTATCAGGTAACCCATTATCAACTTTTGGTTTTCAAATGACAAACTATGCTCAACATTTCATAAACTAAAACTAAATGAATTTTCACGTTTAAATTTTCATTTTTTGTTAATCCGTTCACAAGATATAGCCACCCAAAGCTGGGTGGTTTTGGGTGGTGTTTGTGTGTTATAGGTAATTGGTGTATGTCAAGTGGTATCAACACACAAACACTATATGAGTGTTATTTGATAAAATAATCACCCAGTATATATATATTATATACGCCCTATATATCGTAATAAATTGCCGTATAGTGTGTTATCACTCCAGAGTATCCTCCCTAATCATTCGACTCATGTTATTTAACTTATTTTTTTTTCTGTCTCTTATCAAACCTTCTATAATATTATTGTACAATGAGTGGCGGTTTGGTCTGGGCGTTGATGAATCACCCATGACAAGTCTCTTTATGTAATAAATAAAATATTATATAGATTGTAGATTTCGTCAAAAAAATAAAAATAAAAAATAAATTTCCACCGTCGTCGTACGAGAGGCGGTCGGTGAGGATCCGAGAATTGAGCGTTACGACAATGCAATATTATTATTGTTTGTTGAATTATTAAATCGATTTGCACGCGTTTCGCCTCTTACCGCCGTGACGAACGTGTTCGTCTCTGAATATAATTTACCATTTGCCGTGTACAATATATCATTATAAATTGGTATATATTATTTTAATAAACAAATGCGACTTATAATACGGTACCGTTCCGTTTAGCAGAATATATAATTATATTATAGCCACCAAACGTCGTGATATTATGATAAATATAAAATGTTTGTATGTAAACTAAAAGAATAGTGTAGTTGGCACTTGGCTGTTGAGTATAATGTTTGTGCCATGGACCATGGTTCACTTTCAATTATTTTTTACTCGGCGTTTCGTTGAGTAATACGCGAATCATTTATCTTATTTATCTATTTTAAACACTTATAGGTATAATATTATGAAAATCTAATTTTTTCTATAAAATTATTATAATATGTGATTGTAAATAAATTTTTAAATAATTATTTGAATTCATTAAATAATTACCTAACACTGCAAATTATAGACGTTTTTATGGTTTAAAAAAAAAAAAGCTTTTACTCACGTGGATGAGATCACTTATATAGGTAGTTGTTTTCAAAAAACCAATTAATTTCACCAAATATAACGATGACGTTGTGATATCCATAAACACGATGTCTATTGTCTACCACACGATGTAAATCTATTTTTAATCGATCGACGAGATGAATGGTTCGGAACGAGACTACTGCACATTTCTCATCGCGATGTATTTTGGGCCGACCAATTACAACAATTATTTAAGCGGATAGCCTTCAGAGCATGAAAGTGACGTGTCGTTTCGAATAAATGAATTAGGTGATTTAAAATGTTGTTCAATTAAATTTTTCGTTTAGTGTTCTAGCAGATATAAGTGATGTGATAATCTTTTGAAGTCGACGCGTGTGCCAAATTTTGGGTGTTCACATGTTTAGTAAATTTTGGCTTATTTCACATTTGTTTCTTGCATTTACATATATATCGCTATATTTTTAAACATAATTATATCAAATTAAAGTATAAGTCGCGGAGACTAATAATAATTTAAACATTTATTTGTCTGCCCACATCTATTTTACATTAATTGTGTAATTAGACTTGGCTCAACAAATAAACTTCTTGAAATCTCCTTTATGATTTCACTAATAAATATGACACAAATGACTGCGACATTCGGCCAAAAACTGAAAACCCCATGATTGCGGAGCAATAATAGTAATTATAATATTATTATTATTCGAATCTATTATAGTATATTATTATCCGCACAAAAATGAACCATAGCACTGCCATATAGTAGACGACCATGATGCAGTCACTGCCTACTATTCACGCAGACGATGTACGCGCGGTACTAATTTATAGCATGCCCGAGTTCAATAAAATCGACGTGTCATATGTATATATATATTGATCGATATACAGAGCGGTGTATTTTCTCTCAAGTCCATAACGATTTATTTATTTTTTATGAAAATCATACAAATCGAGGCGTAAGTAATGATCCCTGTCCAAACGCAGCGACAAAACCAGAAACAAGTGTTGGACGAGTTTTCAGTGTGAAACCCCTTTTAGAGTAAACAAATGACGCGAAAGAACGTAAATTCCAATTTTTTCACACCATTTCCATGAAGACCGCATTCTGATGAACGCGATCGAGATTATTGTAACTGTAGTTAGAATTATTGTAATACATAATATATAATAAAAAAAAAAAGATTTAAAAAGTCGTCCGAGTGATAAGCATTCGACGATGGCATTGCTTATGCTGCAATCATTATTATTGTACCGCTGTACCGGGTATTTCAACAAGCGTCAAGCATGATGGGCTGTATATTATATCGATTTAGTTGGAAGTGATGTTTTTCGATTTAAAACCCGAATGAGATTTCCTTTATAAAGCTTTAATGACGTTATATTTAATATTATATAAACGAGCAATGTTTTACCCGAGACCGTCATATCAATTTTTACAGCAGATTTATTTTCCAATATTTACCCACAACTTTTCAATGATTTCAATTCACGAATTATGCTACACGAAATAAAACTCTCTTTATTATATTATTGTTCTACATTAGAGCAGCTAGAATAGGTATGTTTATAGTTGAAAAAATACATTATGGTTGTCGGATAATAGGTCACAATGGTTTTATAAATAAGTTATTCTCATTTGCCGACAGTTAGACACTGCCGCAATGTGCGCGTCACGTGCTCGAACAAGGGCAGAGTAAATGAGTAACTCAATCAGCATTTCTATGATGTTGTACCAATGCGTATATAATTATTATTGTACATCTAAATACTCGACGGCGGCGGCGGCGGCTCGAAAGAAGTTCAACGATTTTATACGGCCCATAGAAGTTAAGAACGCTCGTAAAATATAACCACAATTAAGACGGTTGACCGTGGCGAGCGTATAATACGCATATTACACTATTGACCAACTATAATTTTAAAATGACTTAAAAAAAACTAAAAACCTATACGGCTCGACCCGTTGTCTAATTAGAGTAGATATATATATATATAGGTAAGTAGGTGCAACTATAGACGTCAAACTGCACCGCACGCTTCATACATACAATATTTTATTTGTCGGTCAAACGGATCGTGCGGGGTCTCAAATATATGAGCGTACTTTAACACCGCATGCAGCGCATCTTATAAACCCTCACTCATTCACTCGCTCACTCACTCGCTCGCTCACTCCAGCAGCGTCTGCGGAAAGCCCTGGCCCCATCGCTTTTTATTACTTCAAGCTTTGTATGAGCCTATGATTTTGTATTCAAATGAAAAATACAAGTGCCGTCTGCGAATTCAACGCTTTATTATTGGTTAGGTTCACTATTGGTTCACTGAACTTCTACCACAGTGTTTCCCAACCTTTTTTTACTCAACGCCCCTTTTAGATTTTAAAAATCTCACACCGCCCCGCCCCCAATCAATTTTTTAAAATGATAAACGTTTTATTTTTTAATAAGCTATTTAATTTAAGACAAAATATCATTTAACATTTTAACGCTACAATTTAGTTAATTTTAATTTTAAATTTAAAACCTAACCTAACGTCAAGTACCTGTCAAGATAGTTATTTTGATATTAATTGTCTATAAATAAAATACTAACATAATTCTGTGGATTACATTAGGTATTTTATTCTACCCAGTTATACATTTCATTACAATCAGTTATAGACAAAAAAAATTTAAATGATAGATGAGCGCCCCCTTTAGCGCACCTCTCGTAAAAACGCCGCCTTCAAAATAAAAAATGCCCACGTTCGGAATCACTGTTCTACCATATCGTTTCATTCCCAACTATATGACCCGCTGCACGACATGGCAGCCGAAATCAACGAACAGGACTGTCCACTGCCGGGGATGGCAGCCACCGCGCACACCAGTTTCGACGTGGGTTCGAAATTGTCCCGTCGCACCGCTGTCGACACTTGAAATCGCCGAGACGACGACGCAGTGAGCAATCGACCGAGCTAACTACCCGCAGCTCCAGTGATGCGTATTGTCGCTGATAATACAGCACAAGTTCGTTATCGCTGTGCAGGCGCGCACCTCTTCAGACGGCGCGCGGCGTGTTCACCATCACCGATCAAGGCCGACCGTTCGACCAGGATCTGTTCAAATCACTTTTGATCACATTCGACACATTTGAACATCGCCGCATCACCCATCAGGCCAACGAGGAGATGGTAACCGGAACGTTTTCGCCGCAGTGCAGGTCAGCATGATGCAAGCTGCTTACCGTACTGTTCGCGCTGAGCAACACAGTCAAAGCGGGCGTCGAACAACCGAATTTCGTCCCGTCATCCTCTTTGCTGTTGTGCCCGTTACCGACCGACGTACCTGTTCGCGCGTTAAACAGGTACTTTCTGTTTTCTGTTTTTGTCTTTCTGTTTTGCGACCGACATCGCTGCACGAGCGCCGCTCACCGTCGCCTTTTCGTGCGTCGATTTCGTATTCGCATTTTTGTCAACCAACACGTTTCAGTTTTTTTTTCTCGAAACGTCCGATCGTCCGTGCAGTGCAACTTCTGTTGGTCCGCTCAGCGCTCACTGCACCTGACGATCGGCGTTCTCGATCTGTTCTCGTCACAATATCGAAATGTGTTGTTTGCACGATAAAAAATGGTTTATGTCGACACACACGTGCGAAGAGCACCACATCCGTATATTAGCGTTGCTTTTATTTTTTCGTAGTTTGCCCGCGTGCTGTTCTCCTTCTGTTCGGAGTCGAACGGCGTTAAGTTGCTGCGCATATAAGTGTCGTGTGTCGAATTGATTTTAGTAGTAGTCCCTGCAGCCTGCTTCTATATACACTTACCAAAGAATTTACGACAATGATCAACGACCGTTATCAGCTGATAATCGGAATATAATACAGTAGAATTCCGATCATCCGGACGCCAATGATCCGGACGTCCAATTGACAGGACGAGAAAAAAATACGTGGAAATGTGTACAAAATTGCATTTTGGAAAAGTCATGGAATAAATTACTGAAGCAAGTCGAAGATACCCAAAATGTCGAATTTTAATTCTATTTGAAATAGCTGAAATACAAGAGTGTATATAAGCCAAGTTCACGTATTTGGGGATTGTGATGAAGACAATATATATAAATGAGTGGTTGCTTATGGATACAAATGATCTTGGATATCAAATACTTTCAGATGATGACATTTTCGTAGCTTATTTGAAGAAGAAGATACTGAAGGAGATGAAAATAAAACTGACAATTTGATTGAAGGTGAAAATGGGCTGTCTCATTCTGCAGGAGCTTTTAATGCATTGGATTTGGCGTTTAAATGGTTTGAGAGGCAATATAGAAGAATCGAACACCACTGAATTGTGGCAGTTAAGAAGATTGAGAGGCATAGCTGCTCTAAAGAAAAAGTCAGCTATGAAGCAAACTGAAATATCATCATTTTTCAAAATAAAATAAATTATGTGCCAAGTTAGCTTTTTTTCGGTTTTAAAATATGTCACAAATTATAATCGATGCTTATTTTGTTTCAGTTAAATACTTAATAAAAATATTTATTTTTGGTGACGAATTTTAAATTATATTAATAATAAATACATATATACAATATATTCATACAATTATATAACTTTTAATATATCATATGTCAACCATCCGGAAATATTTGCTTATCCGGACCACCTTCGACATTAATTAGTCCGGATAATCGGAGTTCTATTGCAGTATTGTAATAAACGAATGAGAGTAAAAATAAATTACAATGCTGACGTCCAAAATAATTCGCTGAAAAAAAATGAAATCGGATATTCGAACATTATAATTCCTATATAAACATTTTTAGGTAAGTAATGTAAAATAGAAATATAAATTTCAAACGAATAAGTATTATATGACGTGCCAAGAAAATTGTTGGTGCCAACGAAACTAAATATCTAGGGCCCATGAAAAAAAATCTGCCTCGGGCCGCGCAAAACCTCCCGCCGGCCGCTGCTATTGAACCGAATTTCTATGATATACAATTTCCGTTGAAATTATAGTATAATTAACACTTGCATAATATTCACATTCGATATACGCAGCATTTCGCGAGTGAACAAGACCAAACTAGTATACTGCGGGACTTGGTGGCGAAAGCAGTCGAGAGCCGCGATTGGGGGGATCGAATCCAAATCTGGCGGATGGCGTCGCGGTGGACGGATTCGGGTAACTGGTAACAAAATGGCTGCGCGTGTTCCGCGATAATTGCATTGTCGATCTGCATTGGCGCAGTTTAGTATTGTAATAGTCACGTCCTTATGTAATATTATAAGTAATAAAGCATCACAATTCACAATATAACCAGCTACGAGGGGTGCCGGAGTGTATCCACCCCTGTCGTCCGTTTGGTCCTCTCTATATGAATATTTTACTATATCATATATACGTCTAATTTTTGAAAACCGTGTGTAAGCGTAATATACGGTGTCGGCAGACACGCCGGCGGCGGCACGTATATACCTATACATAGTATGCGGAGTTGCGAATTAGTTCCGGTCGACCGGGGCCGTTGAGTCTAGAGATCGGCGGCCCGTGACGACGACGACATCGACGATAGGACGACTCGGCCGGGCGGCACTGCTGCAGCAGCGCGCAGTTGTAGATAATAATATGGCGAATAAAAAAAATATCTGTTTAATTTTTTTTTTTCCACTATATCATACTCGTTTTTATTATCGCGATAAATTCATCACACATAATATAAAAATAGTTTATAGGTACAAACACACACAAACGCGCGCGCGAGTCGTATATTATATCATAATGCCGTAGTCTATCGTCGTTATTATTATTATTGCAGCGCGGTGCGGGCTAAATACGCGGCGGTGACAATGAATGGAGTCACTTAATCTATTGTCCCCGGTGTCATATTAATGGTTAATTTTTCTTTATACCATTAGCCGGCGGTGTATATATAATATACCGTGCCCCTGCCTCTCCGATGACACCCTTCCTCTTTACGCCACTCGAATACACTATAACAATAATAATGATAATAATAGTAATAATAATAATAATGCATATTATATAAACTCGGCGATCTGCGGACGAGCCGGCAGCAGCTGCGGGAATCGCGTCAAAACGAGACTCGTTACATTATATATATATATATATATATATATATATATATACATACCGTATTATTATTATTATTATTATTATCACACGGCCGTCGTTGTCGTGCGTATATTATATTATAATATCATATTATTATATACGTACCTATCTACTATACTCGTATATAATATAGCCGAAGCTATTCTTTTCGATCCGTTCTTTCTGTACGAGACGGTGCGGCGGCATTCCCGTGTTCCGACGCGTAATTTTATTTTAATGGACAACTAATATGATTTATACCGCCACGCGGCGATCGCGTCTCGACTCGGGCTTATTGTCGTCATCGCATCATCTGCAACACTCGTGTAGTGTTTATATGTTTTTGCGTATTTTCTTTTTTTTTTGTACTTGTGCAACGTCTTTCCGCCCCGCGCATTAGTTTCGTCGTTACGCCACGCCACTCCAAGCACCGCCGTCTTTGCCGTCGTCCTTTTGCTACTTATACCCCAACCTATGTAATGTATATTCTACCGCTGCCACTCATATAATCACATCGTGGCCCCCTTAATTTAACAATACATCCTTTTATCTCGTTATCGTTACGCCTTTGTGGTCACGCATTGCACCCACGGCACGTCGTGTCGTCATATTATACCGCATTTTTATTATATACAGTATCACGAATAGCTGGTACCTACCTGAAAGTACCTAAGTACCAGCTACATGTGCGTATAAAATAATATAAAATTATACTGCAATTGTGGTAAGCCCGCGCCGACCACCGTGATGAATCTGATTGCAACCACGGCTTTCTTCATTGTGCTCGGCAAAACGAACATTGGGCAATAAGCATTCTGCTCTGAATATTTAAACGCATTCCTACCGAAACTTCTATGCGAAATTTATTGATTTTACTATGTGAATTTAGCGTGATAATACATAATGCAATAGGTTATCAAGGGTGCCCATTTTTCGAAGCCTAGGGGGTGACAGTCATAAAATAAATAACTTTAAAATTAAGAATTAATCCAATTTATTTTATTAAATAGTGAAACAAATATACATTTTATATGTGAACAAAAATAAGATTTCAAAACATAAATTGTAAATTGCGTTTTTTCAAACCAAATTTTTCGACAACTTTTTACAATCACAATATTTTTCTAAAGGGATGACATGTCACCCGCTTGCACTCCCCGATGGGCGCCCTTGATAGGTATAAGTATAGGATAGGTATAGCGTTATTTGCTCCCACGATATGAGCTCGACGAAAGATTTATATCGTACCTAAATGTTTTATAATAATGTGTATAGTATATTTCTATCGAACGGTTTTAAAATAATTGTCTAGCTCTGGTTCGCTTACCGATGTTAAATATTATATAATGACAAAACATTCAGAGACACTAGGTACCTATTATTCCTAAAATTCCTAGTACGCAACGTACATTTAAAATATTGACAGTTCATCTAATGATTATTATTCAGTTATGAACAAGCTTGGTTTGAATAGTTAATCGAAATTAAGTTAATATGTATATATTCATAGGTAATTGTCGAGACTAATGGTAAACAAATTTTCCTTTAAATAAAAAAAAAAAAGTTAATATGTACTTTTATGAACTATTTGTTTTTGGTGATGTAAAGACCAAGTTGTTAATTTAATTTTTTTCATTCAGTTAATTGATGACTATATTGATCCTCCTATACTGGCTATACTACTTTTTATGATAAGGCATAAAATTATTTTCATTATTGGTTTTGACACATCGATTTTTTTGGATATAAATGCAACACCAATTATGTTGAGAACCTGCGGCCTGCAATCTTTGAACCATGCGTATGGCAAATATATTATTTATATTTTTTATATATAATATTATATTATATACACTTATGTACTTATCTATTATAACAGTATAATAAGATATTAAATTTATTATGACCGTATAATTTGGCTCTCACCCGTATTGTTGAATAAAAATAAAATAATATTATGGTCCAACACAAATAGTGGTCAGTGCACACGCCATTGTAAAGTATTACTACATTATAATTATGTCTATACCTACGCTATACGCGCTGCTTGCTCTATAATATAATAAGTATACGTTTAAACTTTGTTGGTTAACGACTGGGACGAATTCAATAGTATCATCGTAGGTCCAATGTATATTTTAAGTTCACGTATAAACGAATACGCCTTAAAAAATTGTGTGTCGTATAAATTCACAAATGATATTATTATGCTGTAAAAGTTCGATAGAGTTGACTATGTAATAAGATTCATTGGCGAACGAATATGAATGTATATTTTTTCCACTATACAAATGTATGTCGGTTGAATCAACAAAACAATTTTCTTGTGCGTAGGCACCTGCAGCTGCAGACTACAGGCACATTAATGCCTGATAAGGTATTTGCTGATTACTCGGTTTTAATTTTGATAATTTTACGAATGCCTCGTTATATTGTAAGTTTATATAAAATTAACTGATAGTAATATTGTTAATTAAAAAATTGTTTCTCATTATTATACTAAATTCAATAGCGCAAAATCTTTTAAAATGTACCGAAACTATTTTTTTCTATCAATATAATATGTAATATAAGAGTACCTACCTATTAATAATTCGTTAATGCAAATGACGGAGTCTAAACGTTCCTTTGAGGAACAACCGTCTGATAGGGAACATTTTTATTTTTTATTTTAATTGGTAAATCATGTTTTAACATGTGAATTCGATATCATAATATTGTTATCGTTTTAGATTGCTGTAAAGTCACTCATGAATTTAGTCTTGACTCGTGAAATACTCACGAGTATTTTTTGTTTATTTGAATAGTTTCTATTATAGTTATGGATTATATATTATTATTATCATTAGAATAGAAGTATATTTCTGTTATACATGGTAGATCACGCGTGTTATAAAAATATTTTTTTTTTATTAATACTTATGAAAGGAATTTCGATAATTAATTTTTTCATTTTCTTTCTTAGTTCTGGACAAATATTTGATTCAATCAATATGTAATTAATAATCACATACATCTTAAAACATTAAGATGAATATCGATCTTAACGATAATATAGATTCACGTCTGTATTTTTAAGCATTCGTTAAATCTGTCCCCAGATTTTTCTTCTTATATAAAAACTGTTTATAGAATAATAAAGAAGTGAAAATCATAAGATGAAGTAGGTAATATATATACTATAATATAATTTTTAGTAGTTTAGTACTATATATATTAACAACTGAAGCAAAATGAAAAACGATAGAAAGATAAATTAATTATAATCTGGGCGATTGCAGTTTGACGGCTTGACGCTTGAATAATATATCTAATATAGGTTGTGATAAGTACCTAATTGTTACAAAAAAAAAAAACTAATATTTGTTATTTAATCTGAACACGGTATGTTTAATAACAGCCAAAATATTTAATGGTCTGCAAACAGTAGATTATTATGATATATACTGTTCAAGTGCTTCCAGAAGCTGACAAAAACAATAAATGGACTCAAATATGTATAGCATTTGTACGTTGGAAAACATATTTTATATCTAAGAAGTCAAATGCCATGGCCAGTAAATTTATATTTTTATCGAATAATTATTTAAATATTAATTAATTAAATAATAGCTTAATGAAAAATTTTAATTAATAATAATTTATCATGTAATCTCTTTTCTCTTGTATAAAATACATAGATACCTATTGCAGGTACATTATATAGCTATTACATAATATCTATATAGAGTAGGTAAATGGTACAATTTTCAATTATATTTTTCATGTTTTTGAGCGTGAAAGGAATACCTACATATTAGTTATAAGACTTATAACTTATAACTATATGAATTAACACAAAATTCAAAATAGCTTGTATACTTTAAACAATATAAATAAATGTATTTTTTAAGTAAATAAATTGAATGAAATGCATCAACACAAATGTTTAATAAGTTTTGGAAAATAACATTTTAAAAAAACCTGCACAGGGAATAGTCACTTAACAGCAACGCTGTTTTACCTATAAGTAAATTTTGGGTGTATAATTATTACCTGAAAAGTATTACCCTTATATACCTAATACAAATTGAATACGATTAAAAAATTTGAAACTTGCTACCCCCTTAATCAGCCACCAGGACGACAACATCCCGTTGCCCTAACCCTAAATCTGGTCTTGTAAGTATTTAGAAATAATAATAGATATTATATGAAATATCAAAAAGTATCAAATCCCTACGATGATTTGTTTTGAATTACACCTAGGTATATAATTATGTAAAAATTGTTATTTTCGCGAATATTTTTTCAAAATTCTAATTTCGTTTGAAACTATGAGTTTTTAATCAAGTTCGTTAAAATCAATCAAACATTTATTAATCTCTTGTTTGTAAATAGCTAATTTATTAGCTGTCATTCATTTAAAAAATATGAGATAAATACAAATTAAGTATAAATACTCGTATGTGTAAAATATTTTCCTAGGAATTAAGTGTTGTTCATATTTTAAACGCAATCAAATCGAAATTACATCATTAGCTTCTAAGGAACTACGTGTCAAAAATAATTTGAAATGTAAAAATTGATTACAGAACTTTATTTATCTAATTAATAAAATAATTTGAAATTTACACGTACGAATAATAAATTATAACATTTAATTGAACTATTTGTTTGTGTAATATTAGATATAATTATACTTTGGTATAATAAATAATACACATTTCAGTAATTTCCAATTATTTTAAGCGATACATTTCAAATAATACCTCATTAATTTGTCTATAAAAAAAATATATAATGATATACCTAGTTTATCTGCTATCAACAATAACCTTAAATCGCACCATTAAAGACATTTATTGAGATCATTTCTGAAGGTCAGTATAATATCTACAGAATAATTAATTTGGAAATGAGTGTTAAACTTATCAGCATCAGCGACGGTATAGGGAATAAAAAAAAACAAAGGTTCAATTGGAAAATTACAGTAGGTATATATGAAAATAATAAGGTTTGTACATAACATTGATAACCAACATAATTTAGTAGAGTGTACATAGAGCTACCGGAAATCCATTTATAATATAATATGGTATATTATACTATTAATTATTATATAAATAAATTACGAATCTAATAAATTTTGATTGAACACTTAATGTGTTATCGCGCCACAAACAAAAAGTATCTGAGCTGTATTATTTTTTATTAATTATTGAACTAAACTACATAGTGCACACAGCACATTATTATGCATATCAAACATTATGACGTATTGTATTATAAATTATAAAAAGTTATTAATTATTATTATGTAAAATAATTTCTCTGCACCAGGGTTGTGGTCAACAAATAGTGTTCTAAGTAATTGTATATATAGGATCACCTATATAAGATATGTGTATAATACAGATACAGTCAATTTCTGATAATTCAAACTTTCAATTATTCATTATTCGAAACGTTTTGTAATTCGCAGTAATTTGAATAAAAACAATGCATTTAAATACACTTGGTAATTCGTAGTAAAGTTTTAGGGAAAACTAGCCGTCAACACACGACAATTCCAGGTTCAACGGCAATTTTCACCAAAATATAATTCTTATAATCTTATTATTAATAGTTTACTTTACAATTGCAATAATTGTGTATAAGTTTAGTTTATTATTTTCCATATCTATCAAATTATTATGGATGGTACGAAATATATATTATAACTCGGTAATTCAAATAATTTTTTTTTTCCTTTTTGAGATTTTTAACTTTTTAGTAATTCAAATTCTTAATAATTTGACATTTTTCATTGGTCCCTCCAACTTCGAATTATCGAGAGTCGACTATATACACGTAATAACTAATATATTAGTATATAGATAATATAATATACCTAGTAGGTACCTACAGACAGTGACTGTGTGACAAATTATAATTAATTAATTTACAATAATAATAGTAGTAACAATTATTAGTAATTACTAATTACCTATATGTATACCGCAATATCAGCAATTAGCAATGTATTTTCTAGAATCAGAAGAGAAAAAAATCTGAACTCAAAACACATCTAGCATATAATTTGTATAATATTTAAAATTTTAATCATCGGTTCGCTTTGTTTAATAAAAGGAGTTTAGGCAAAATAATAACACGTGTATCATACATAATATAATGTTGTGCGCGTTTCAGTAAGACATAGTTACGTGTAGGAACTATAATAGTATGTTATGGTACCTATTTACGGAATACGGTAAACTGAAAAAAATAACATATTATGTGAAAGGCTATTGGAAAAAAAACCTCTTCGTTTTACATATAATAATAACAATAAGCGTGTACATTAGGTACTCCTAAATATGGCTTTATGTATTAAACGACCATCGAAATCGTGTGTATGTCATAATATTATTATTAGGTATGTACGGGAAATATTATTATGCTCTCGCTATGTATAATTTAATAATGATAATATATATTATTATTGTATTATTATATTTATACGGAGGTAGTATAATATATACATACATAATGTGGCGACGGCCGTCCGTAAAATAAACTGCTAACACAGTCGGTTGGTTCCACTAATTAATTTTTGGGGATGTCTGGCGCCACGATATCGGTGACCCGTGCAAGAACGTCATATCCGGCCGCCGCAGAAGCACACCCCCACGGCTGACGCCGGCGTCAGATTACGCAATTAGCCGCTATTGCGGGAGGTTCACACGCCCGATACGTCATCGCCGTGATATACGGTTATCGCCGTCGCCGTCGTTGTTCTACTGTATAATAATATTGTATTAAATTGTTACTACGACCGCGGTTTTGGTTGCACGGTCGTGACCACATTATTGTTTTGGCCGAAACCCGGTAACTATATAATAACAATTTATATACCTAGGTCTCGGTATAATGCCAATGCGTACATGCGTATAATATTGCGCTTACTAGACAATCGGTCTTTCAAACCGATTTTTGAAAAATCAAGGTAATGCGCCGTACAACAATTATCTAACAATCATAAACGTAAAATAAATAGTATAATAAACACGTCTTCACTTTACCTGCAGATCAGCGTCCAATGTTTTCGATTCGACACTCTTCATTCTCGATTGAGTTTTTGTTGCTCCACTGTTCTATCTTGCGGTTCGTCGGCAACTATATATAACTACAGCCAGTTATATTGAAACGAATTTCGATTCCCGCAATCTGCCGTGGCAGTATATTACGCTGCTTGAAGTACGTCAACTACGTCAGAAGTCAATATTCCTTAGCCTGGTCACCGATACTTTTATTAAAATTAGGGTGGCCAACCGGCCGGCATTTCACTTCCATGGACTTAAAAAGCCGGTTACCGGTATAAACCTATAATCGACCTATAAAAACCTGGTATTCCTATTCGGTCGAGAGTAGATCCACGTTCATACATATATAAATAAATATAAATATATACAAATTAATTACTTCTGAGTTTTGAGTAATATTTGAGTACGTTTTCCGTAATGTAATATTTGAGTACGTTTACCGTAATGTAATATTCGATAAAATTCGTGGAAAACATTATTATTATTATTTTGGTATCATATTGGGCCGGTATTTTTCAAGTTGGTAATCCTAATATTAAGACAGACACACACGCGTTTTACGAGGCATTCTACATTTTCAGTTATGTAAATGATATTTTATTTGTCTTACACTACATAGTTTTAAGTATAGTCAATGATTGCATATTATTAGTCGTGTCGTTGTGCAGTTATTGCGGTTATCGTTAATGTTTCAGCGCGTGGGACAACGATGACGACGAACTCGTAAGAAAACAGCTACCTATATTATACTTAATCGTCGCACGATTGATATTGTCGTTCTTGAAACGCTAAAAATTCGCTAATCGTCGGACTATTTATTACGTATAACTACACACGCGTATGTGCGCGGTATACAAATCCCTCTTGTGCCGGTGACTAATTGTGGTGTAAACACGAACAGGCTTCCGGTGGCGTTAATTATCTACGTCGTCGTCGAAGAATATGGTTTGCAGGAATTACACTCGACGCCATTTAAACGCTGCAAGTCGGACGGGTATGCTGCAGAAGATAATCGCAACAAATGTCGACGATGATGACGACGACCGCCGCCGTGACTAAAATACACGTACGTACACAGACTATTATAGATCACGTCGATCTTATTATCCACGAGACTGCGATAATGATAATAATAATAATAATATGATATGGTTGAGACGCTTTTCGAATATTGATCTGCATTGCACTACAATTGTGTGCGTACCTTCATATTAAGAATATGTACTTGGTTAGTTAGTTATCGAGAGATTCAAACATAATGAACTCAGAACTACACAGATATGTGTTAATACTATATATATATATATTTATTTATTTAATTTCATATACATATGAATACTGGGCCCCTCTGAGATGACTAATGTGGGGGCACAGGAGTTCAAAAATAAAACACCTGTAGGTTACAATAATACATAATATTATAGTACTTTAACGCCAATTTCTAAAACTTTTTTATTAGTTCGTGGTTCGAGACTTTTACCCCAGTGCAATAATAATAATATAACGTCGTAAAAAAATAACGAGTAGCAATAACTGCATATAGTGGATTACAGTTGTAGCCGTGAGCTTCACGCGCGGACCAAACTTTGGACACTGACCAACGCGCAAAAAAGACTTAACAAGGCGTCTAACAGGGGATTATGCAATATTATCATGGAAATATTAAATAATATAATATATTATTTCCAGTTTGCGTTTGAAGTAGGATCGCGCAGACTATCGCGTATTTCTGTGCCCTCGTGCAAGAAGTGTGCGTGTTACTATGTCGTGCTCACAAGAGTGGCGGGAAAAGAAGTATTCGTCGTTTAAGACAAATTATAGCCGACAAAGTGGCGCAGAGGTTTTTTTGTCTTAATGGCTCGTGAAATAGCTCGTCTAGGAACCACGGCGGCAGACAAACGACGTATAGTTATTATAATATAATGATGTGTGTACGAGCCATGTGCTGGACGTTTACAGACGTATAGCCACAATTGGTTGTTTTTTTTGCTTTTGACGAGTTTTCGATTCTTGTTCATAGGAAGTAATTCTGTAATAGAAATACAACGGTTTGTCCGCTATATAACAATAATATGTATTATTATAATAAAATAATTAAGTATAATAACTTATAAGGTTTAAATTGTTAACGACCGGAATTGTTGGTTATTACTTTATTAGGTATATTATACTACTCCTGCACAAGTCCTTCACTCTCATTATCAAAAAAGAAAAATTATTTTTTGAATTTTAATTTGAATTATTTATAGTAATGTTTTATTTTAATCTCAGTCCGTTTTTGTTAAAAAATATCAACTTAAATGATCGGCATAGCGGAAAATATGATATTGTATATTTATGAAATCACGCTTGATTACGTTTTACATTCATTAAGAAATATGTATTATATATTATTATAGTCAAACCAGTTAAAATTAAATTATCTTAATGTTAGTTAATATAATAGTGTAAATGGTATTTAAATACACATGTGTAGAAGTAGAAAAAATTGAAAATTATCCATATATAACTCCTTTAATCACCTAGTAGGTGAGTTTGGTAAACCCATTTCATAAAGTCACAACTGGTTGTTCAGATAAGTCATCCACAAACTACGACAAATATAATAGAACTAACGTCTAACTTTAATAATTATACAGAGTATAAAATATGTACACATAAATCGTTTTATATTTGAAGATAAATATATATATGTAATTTATATATCATCAATTTATTACTATGGCTGTTTTATTTCAGAGCCCATATATATATATATATATATATATATATATATATATATATATATATATATATAATATGTATACCAAGATTTTGATGACATATCACATGTATTATACTACTATTATATGATAAACTAGCTGAATTATCCATTTACCCATCATTGCCGGGTTTATTAGTTGTTGTTATCTGGTAAGATTAAATATTGTCTAGTTAAATTAAATTTAAATAAGATTGTTTAAAAAAAGATGTCATATTATATTAATTATTTATTAAGCTGATTTTTATCGTTAATATAATATTTCTCTATAAACTACATCAGCTGTAATTCCTGTTGGCGCCAAAATAACTAAACTCGTGGGCATACTGACTCTGGAGCATGCTGTGAAATCCGTAGAGTAAAAATGATATACATTGTAATATTCTATTAATATTCAGGTGTTTCGCCTTTCTATTTTGAGAACGTTACAAAATTTACAATTTTGGTTCATAATAATATAAATAAATAAATATAATATTCATAATATTGGGTATTGCTTGATAGATCTCACCATTGTTGTATATACTTACAACCACTTAAATTTACCTTTAGGGGTAGAATTTCCAAAAATTCTTACTTAAAGCTCGGTGAAATTATAATATTAATCCACTCTGAACATTTCAAGCAGATCTGCCCTGTGGTTTGGGCTCTACGGCGATCGGAGGGGAGGGCAAATTCCTTTATATATATGTATAGAAGAAGAAGATAACTACCCAATATATGGTAATGGATCACTATAAATAAGAGTATCATATAATATTATACCATTTAAGTAAGTCGGTTCTAGGTCAATACATTTAATCAATGAAGTATTTATATGTTATTACAAGTAAGTGGCATTCAAATTTAAGATTTTTATATAATTATACTCGGCGATCAAAAGAGTTTACGTAATACATAGTGAATATTTATTCAATGTATTCACAGTTTGATTTATTTAAAGTATATACTTGTTACATGTTGGTTGCTACTTAGTGTCTATGGTTCATAATCTCATCTACGACCGAATATTATTATTTATCATAATATACCAGATAAATACGTATATATTATATATTTATATACATACAACTTTCAATCAATTTTGAAAAACAAAGATTTGAGCAGTTAACTTTAAAAAAAAAAAAATTAAATATCATACAGTCATCGAGTCTGTTTCGTGTTTGGGTACACCATAATATGTCAATATAACATCATAATAATTACATTAAAAACATGTGCAATAAAGTACCTAATTCCAATGTTTATGACGCAATAATGTAATATTACAATATGTATTTTTGTTCATGAATATTACGAACCGTGTGGGCATTAATCCCTAATGGGTTTAAATCCTGGTTATTTTCTTTGTGTTGAAATAATTCCATAAGAATGTTAATGCATATTTCGTTGTTGTATAATGTTTTATGAATAAATAAATTCAAACACCAGGATTTTTAATATGAACGTAAACCCGCGCGCTAGCGTAACTTAAATTATTATAATGTATGTACGTAATTAGATAAATTACGACAACATTGTCCGAGCGAAACTTACGACCGGATAACACACTTGATTTTATCAAGTATCGCGAACCGAAACCCGACAAGTACTTACAAAACGATGCAGGGCACAGACACTCTTTTTCGTCAAACTTATTTAAATAACAACAATAAAAAGTAATAACATACATTTTAAACGAACAGAAGGTAGTTTAAAAATTGAATAATATTCTATTCATATCGTGTAGGTACGCCTTTATAATTCGTGTGACTGTTATGAGTTCAACCTGTTACCAGAATAATAATTTATATTTATAATGTTATAATGTATTTATACTTTATACTAACGAATTTCATAAACTATATTATTAGATAAAAACTATACCTATATTATAATAATTAATTCGACCATATGATGACGCAAATGGCATCTTGTTATTTCTATATTAAGGTCATACTCTGCAGTTTATTAAAAATAATAATAACGAATGATAATTGATATTAAATAATAATCCTTCAACGATTATAAGACGATATATTTCAATGAAAATCGAATTAACTCTAATATTATGTGATGACAATTAATACATTTTAATTTTAATTTTTTAATTAATTAAAAGCAAAAACAACAATTAATATCCTCCGCTAAATAATTATTAGCTACATAATCGCAGAAATAATAATAATTTATTGTAATATTAATCGAGTGTTTTGAAACGTACTACACGATATCCAAACATTCACCAACACAAATGAATAAAATAAATTTCGTTTTGAAATTCAAAAGGGAGGGGAAAAGGGCATGAAATTACAGTATTACAATATTGTCGGTTATAGCTGTCCAACAAAATCTTGGTACGCATTTTTGAGTGAGTAGGTATATCGTATAATATGATTATATACTTTTCGGTGTTAATTAATCTTTTTTTGGAGTGAGTCCATACGCATTATTCGACGAGAAAATAAGATGAATAGGTAGAGTTGATGATTAATAGTTGACTCAGTGTAGTCGTAGTATCGTGTCATAATCGTTTAGAGCTTATGTTTGAAACCGATAGGGTGAGGGTGTCGAAATCATTGATGTCAAATTATGAAAATGCGCTGAGCAGCCAAGGGATGGAAAAACACGAACAAAAGAAATTCAATCATTTACATCTAGAGAACGAATCCAAAAGACTCAACTGTTGTTCGTAAAAATGTCAAATCATGTGAAGTAAGTATATTATTATCATTTAACAATATTGTAGAATATTATTAAACATAATGCTGCTCAGTTTTTATCGAATGACGCTGCACGTAATTTAATATGTACTGTATCTGTACTCTACAATTGGTCCTCAATAAAATAAATTGTAATCTAAAGTATAAACATATTATTATTTAAATTTATATTATATACGTAACATTTACATAAGCTCATAGGAATTATCGAATAATCACATGATCAAAATAATTATATAATATTATAGTGAACTCTATACACATCACAATATCAATATACATTGCATGTATTGTATATATTATGGTCTGAACAACATTTTAATTGAATATTATTTTCACGAAGATAATCAGCTTAAAATAACGGATTCATTGACTTTTATAGTAACCAAATATAATGATATGTATGGACATTGAATGTTGAATTTAAGATTTTTCGAATAAAAATTTTCTCCTGATCGATCGGTACAGTGCGAAATGCATAAATAATAATAATAATGTATTAATAATTAATCGTATAGTAATATGTATAGATATATAATATATAATATGTAGGGCGCAATGTAGCTAGAAATATTAATGGTTATGGCATAAAATAATAAGTTTTCGCCACGTAGGCCACAAGAGGAATCTTCTTAGTAAGTTCTTCTTGACAACATAATAATAAATTCTGTTCGAAAAATAAATCAAGAGCTCTATGGCAATTGCCCCTACAGTATTCGTCACTGATAAATGATAATATACTTGGGTATAATAATAGTAATAATATAAACCACGATATTTGTAATCGCGACTTACCATCTGACACTACAGGCACGCTTGTAAGCGTTTTAATTACACGTTCGTACATACAATAATATTATGTTTGTATTATATACCAGAATAAGGAACGTAATTAATCGAATAAACGAACACCGATCGTCTTTAATAATATACAAACATACATATTACATAAGTATATACCCAAGCCACAAGGTGATTCGCCAAGCATACTCAGTGCTCAACCCTCATTTTATTTTTTAATAATGCATTTATTAAAATTCGAATTTTTGACATTTTTAATTTAATTTATTATTTATAAATCAACGTATTTTCAAATCCTTAGATATTTTATGTCATTTATAGATTTTCCTTCAAGGTTGCAACTTCTGTTTTTATTTAAACGAGAATAATCTTTATTACCAATGCTCAGATTTTATAGTACTAAGATAACTGAAATAATTGCCTAAAGGCATTAAAAATAGTATAAATAGTAAAAAATTTCAATTTATTCTGTACATAATTTTGAAAAAAATACGTATGAATAACAGAATATTCTACACAATATGTATATTTTTATATTAACTATAGTCATAACTCACAATTATTTACTATTCGATAGACCAATTCGCTGGACTACTAATAGGTTATTATATGGACAAAAATGTTGGTATATTTATATTTTTTCTATGGATTCAATCAAAATATAATTAAAATAAATGACATACTTTTTTTTATTTTTCATATCAGATAATATAAACTAGATTCATGAAAAAACAAAATAAAATGTTATTTTATGCATATTAGCAATAAATAGCATTACGAGTATAAAAGAGTCCATGATGCATAAAACAAATGTATACCTCTCTCTGCTATTTTTATTTGTGTCCTATAACAATTAGTAAATTTTATAAAATTCTAGCATTGCTTATTACTTAGAATAAAAGTGTTTTAAATAATAGGTAATGGTTTTAAATATAAAATAAAAAAATATTTGTATTTTGCCTAGATCATATTGTACTATTTAAATAGTTAAATGGCATACACAAATCTAAGTATTTGGAATTATGGTCTTTAAGTAGGTAACTTTATAATATTATAATATACTAAAAATCAGAGTTTGAATTAATTGAAAAAAATGGTATTGAACATGCTTTATGCTGAATTCCCTGCAAGTTGTATATAGCATAATATATATATATATATATATATATATATATATATATATATATATTATTATATATAAAGATATGTATATAGAAAATACCTGTATTTACGTATTATTGTATTAATTATCATAATATCTAAATATCATACAGGTATGTCACGGTGGCGAAGGAATTTTATGGTTTTAATGCAGCTGATGACTGTGTGACTAAGTCTGCAGCAACTCGGTGTAGTGTAATGTGTGTGCTGTGCGCACGACTATACAGCGTGAAGGTAGTAGGCTATGAGTTATAATAACATCAACAGGCATACATACAATGAAGTTATCGAGATCGCTTGTAGTCGATGCAAATGCAGTCGGATACGTGTTTAATTAGTTGACAGTGATGTATCTTATATTATTACTATCATCAGCTTTGTATAATATGTTACACGTTTTAATTATTTACTATATAGTATATATACCTATACAAAATAGCTACCTATTATATAGTAGCTCGCTTTTGATTCGATAATATTATATAATATTATACTTTTACGATAATTTATACATGTGTCTACTGCCTAAATGTATATATATATATATATATAGAGTATATTGTACGATATAATTTAATAATAATATGGAAGCAAACGTGTGTGGGCCCTATATACCACTGTTAAGGTGATGATTGTTTACGACCAGTTTTCAATGATTGTTTCTGTTGTTTTACGGGTATTCATACGTATACATAATGCAGAGTCTCACTGTTCTCAGACAACCCTAAAAAAAAGTAATAATAATAATAAGAGTAAACCGTGATCGTGGTCGTCGCGTGGGGGTATAAATACGTCGCATTGATGGCTAATTAGATAAAACAGCTTACAGCTACAACTACTTACTACGACTTCATATTTACTTATGTATACTTACCCTACCTACTTTATTATATTATTATAGGTACCTGCAATGCGTGTTTATTTTTTACCAACGGCCCGTTTTTGTTTGCGTTTCAACGCAATAACTATAACATTATATGATACATATATATTGATGGAGTAGTACTTAACGTGGTAACAGTTCTAAAAATCATATTTTTTATTTCGTAAAAAATAAAATAAATTTAATGTTCAACTACGCACAGTTTGTTATTTGTCAAACACCAAGAAATCGTATGAAAAATATTCACCATTTGGCATACTGACCAACCGGTTAGGTTAGACCGGTTCAAATTTCATAGCAAAATTATTTTTACTCGAAACCCAAAAATGTTTTGAATAGAATTTGAAATTTTATACAACTATACAAGTATACCTTTCGATTTTCGAAATTCGAATATTTTTTATTATAGATCACTATTTATATATATATATTTTTTTTATATGTAGTCTTTAGCCCTTAAAACGTGTAATTTTCTGTTATTTAATGACTTATACTTAAAAAAAACCATGAACAGAAAAAGCTTATAGTAGTTGTAATGTAATAACTAAAAGTAATATATTTATTTTTGAAATCGATTTTTAATTATGTTATTAGAGTTCCATAATATGGTATATGCCGAGCAAATATTATGTGTGAGCCACTTACCAAAAATCATTTAAAAATACCATTATTCACTTAGTTCTTTAGTATTTTTAATAATAATTCAATACCAAATTAGTTACTTATCTATACCCAATTACCCAAAAATAAGTTTCATTACAAATTAAATACCTACCTATACATTACAAGTATACTTCAAAACATTGTATTACCTACTATTCGTATAATTACCTAGTAATATCAGTATTATAATCTTCTTTTAGGCCTTCTATAAATCTATCTTGCCGTGCTACTAATCTTCCTCCATTCATCTCTATTCGCCGATGTCTCCTCCCAGCTCCAGTCTCTATAGTTTTCTCTTCTGGCATTTAAGAATTAAGAAATCTTCTTTAATACCATTATCTTACTTTAACCTTGGGCCCTTTGCCTACCCAACAGCCTTCTGCACTTTGGGTTGTCTTGGAGCACTCTTTGTATCATAGAATTTTATATTATAAACCGAAATTAAATCTTTATTCATACTTTATACAGTAATACGAGTTTTTGGAGGAAAATGGCTACGGCCGTATATACGAGGAGTTCCGAATGACTTGGTTGTAGAGCTTGTTATTTTAACTTGCATAGTGTTGAATTTCACTAATTATTTATGTTAACCGACATGGACTTTGTTTCCAATTATCATCAAATTAAACGTAATAATTGCGTAACAAAATATTCACGAAAAATAATAATTAAGGTATTAATTTATGTAGAAACTGATTAGCTCAAATTCTTAGAAAACTAATATACTAATACCTATTAAATTGATGAGGTTTTAACACTCGTGGTATTATAATAATTAACGTCGGCTATATAATAAATGCAATAAATGCATATTATAATATACAAATATTATTTCGTTCATCTACTTAGGTATCTATTTGGGAATCGTTTTTCTTCGCCGCACATTCAACGCCTGAATACTATAATCACTTATTTTTCCGTATTCATTTTACGCAACCAATAACTATAAATGTATAATGTTTATGCCTATATATAGAAATCGATAAGGTTTTATGAGACACTTATAATTTTACCAACTATATAAATAACAACATGTACATATTATGTGTAGCATTATACGGCATCATCATTGAAAATATGCTAATAAAATAAAATAAATGCTAAGTATTACGCATTATGACACCACCAATTTTTTAATCAGAATAACTAATATCATTATACCAGCTTAGAGGAGGTATATAGGTATATTTAACCTAAATGTAGCTTGTAACGAAACAAATTACAACCATTGCAGTTGGCGTTTTATCCTTGCCGAATTGCAAATAATATTAATTGTTCGTGTACTTAACTTTATGCTATTATTAGTTATTATATATTTTTAAAACCGCAGATATTAAATATTAGGGGGTAGTATTATATATGACAATACGTATATCATATATTTTACGGTATGCTACATTTATTTGCCACGACTCTTGCAGAAGTAGACACATTGCCGACACAGGTGATAGATATACCTACAACCTACGTATATGACCCATACACATCTATTAAAATAAGCATAGTAACTAATTAGACGCTATGATTTAATTGAATTAGTGGGTTCGTATAATATATTATTATATACATACCTATAACCTATGTATATCTATACTACAATACATTACGAAATACGAAAAGATTGAGTGAACGCAAAATAAATCCATATAGTTAGCGCGCCCACTTCAGTTCGAAATTCATGTATGATTTGATTTACGAGACTCGTAAAAAATTTATAGAGAAGAAAAAAACCATACGTTCGCAAATTGGATATAAATTGCATACCTACATACTTTATATATATACATATGCATACGAACAGGCGTTAGCAGAGTTGTAACGAAAACGATGGGCAAGCGTCGTTGCGGAGACGGCGCGCGCGTTATACGTATTATATTATATACCGAAACAATAACAATGGTGAGTTTGTCGACACAGTATAAAGGGCGAATAAAAAATAAAACAGTGAATAACGATAATAATAATAAATATCGTCTGCGAGTTTCGTATATATAGGTATACTATATAGGTATATATAGGTATACTCTTGTATCTACGGAGACCGAGGAAAGAAGAAAAAAAAATCAGTTGCGTTTTATATTAATCGGAGCCAATTAGAAGATTTGTTTTAAAAACTATGCAGGTTTTGTCGACACAACATTTTGAATAGCGTCGAGCTCGTTTGTCCAGCCAATTAGGTCTGTTTAAAACGAGTTTACACAGAATCATCGGCACAAGTGCGCCCGGTGTCCGCACGTATAATATAATATATGAGAAAAAAACACGGGAACATCGCTGCCAGGAAGCGCGCTGTAAAATATACGACATAAATAACAGGTAGGTAAACGTAAATGTATAGTATTATTGTTTCATACATACGTGATTTAAAATGCACAAGAGACGAAAAAAAAATTCAAAAAAAAATATTTACCCGAATCGTATAAATGTTCATAAAATTATTTAATAATAAAGGTATACCTATACTGTCCGTATACTTTAGCCGTGATCTAAACAAGATCAGCAGTTAGCACACTCGATTCAATTCTAAAATTGGTTTGATCGACATTATAAGCATAATATAGTATATTATATAATATTAAAATAATAATTAATAATTTGTCAAATTACATATTGTCTCATCTTAGGACGAACAGTTTTAAACGGTTTAAAAGGGTTACATAGTTTGTATTAGTTCAGAGAATTTGATGAGCAATATTATTATAATAAATATGTATAGATCGAAATAGCAATACTTTTTCTTCTACACACATCTTTCTAGTGGAGATGCTATAAATATGAGAACGAATACGAAAATGGGCCAAACAGAAAATAACTAATTAAAATTCCGAGCTGGACATTTTTTCTCCCCGACTGCTTTCAAATTGATTATATCTATTTTAATGGGGGTATTTTTTGTTTTATTATTTTATTACAGATAATCGGGGGACCGGGCGCATATAATAAATATATACGAATGCTGCTGTATGGCTAAGCCAGGTCGAAAGAATTTCAGGTCTTGATTGCTGGTCATTAGGAAAAAAATGCGTCATAATTTGATCTCATTGATGTTGTCGTTTGATCGGTATATTAATATATTATTATTGTGTAATCACGAGCTGGATAAGGTGTGTTTACGAACAGCAAAGATATTTCCACGAAGACACCTGAAATATTTCTATATGTAAGTATATTAAACATTTTAATAGTTACCATTTATCAATTATTATAATATAACTATTGAGTTGTATATACCATATTATATTAAAAAAATGTATCGAATGTATTATATCTCATATAGGTGATTAGGGTTGCCACCTCTCCGGGTTTCACCCGGATAATCCGGGTTTACATATAAATCTACGGGCTACGGGTTCAGTGAATTATTCTCCGGGTCGTCATAACATTACGACGTATTTTTATATAATTAAAAAAACATTGATTTTCTTACGCCAAAAGATAAGATAAGATACGATTTATAGTCTTATATAGACTTGTTTCCATTATTATGCCTTATACATTCAATTTATACTACTAATAAATACTAATAAAGTAATAACACGATAATAAGAATAATAAGATTATGAACTACGGTTTATAAATCTACGATTACGATTTTACGAATCAGTTTCAACCTCACAGTCGAGTGTGTTTGATCGAATCCGAATAGTGTAATCGTGCATCGATATTTATTTTAGATTTATTTATTATTATCATCATGGAAGAATTTGAAGATAATCCAAGAAAAGTAAAAAAGTATGAAACTAAGTTTAAAGAGTCATGGTTAATTAACGAAAAGTATAAGAAATGGTTAGTTAAAATAGATGAGAAAAAAGCGAAATGTTCATTTTGTAATGTTAATTTTACTGTAAAATGGGATGGCGAAAAGGCTCTAACTACTCATTTAAACAGTGAAAACCATAAAAAAACTACACAGAATTTGCAACGTAATTCATTAATGACCACATTTATGACAAAACGAAATAGCTCGGATGAACTTAAGGTAGCAATCATTGAAATAGCATCAATTTACCACGCAATCAATCATCATCATAGCTATTTAAGTATGGACTGTGGAATAAAATTGAATACTTCTCTATACGGAGATTCTGTAATGGCAAAAAAAGTTCACTGTGGACGTACTAAAGCAGAAGCAATAGTCAAAAACATTCTCAGTCCTAATTCAATAGAACTAGCAATTCAAGACTTGAAAATGGTTACGGCTTTTCAAAATGGTAGTTATTTTTCTATTGCTATTGATGCGTCTAATAAGGGTTCCCAAAAAATGTACCCTATTGTTGTTCAGTATTTTCACATTCAAAAAGGTATCCAAAATAAATTAATGGATTTTTATGAAGATCCAGATGAGACATCATTAAAAATTTTCGAAAATATTGAAAATTTTTTTTTTTGCTTATCGGCCTGTCTCCGGGGCTGCTATCTTTCAAAGGTGGCAACCCTATAGGTGATGCGTATAATTATTATAATATACCTAATAATATAATGTTCTATATACATGCATGTTGAAATTAGATACAATTTTGTGATCAGGGGGGAAATTTTAAAACACGATACTAAATCGGTTCTTTGTACTTGTTGTAGTTTGTATACAATATTTTTTTAAGGGCTCATAAAACTATTTTTGGGATTGTAAGGGAGATTTTGCATCAAAATTGATAATAACGGCAACCAAAACCCCTATATAGTAACGGGTAAAACGTATTTTTTTTAAGTTGCACTATTTCGACAAATACCACAGCAGTACTGCACAAGTCGAAACTACGGAATTTAAATTTTATAATCTCTATAGAGGTACCGTATATACATACCCGAATTTGAATTTCAAGATGTAACTATAATCGGTGTAGGTGAGTTGATTCCCGAGACCTATTTTATGTATTATTTGATTCCCGGGTCATTATTAGGTATGTACGAGTTGATTCCCGAGTCATTAAGAGGGGTGTAGGTTGCAGGGTTGCAGGTAAACAGGTACCCGGGAATCAACTCGTATGTGGCCACTATAATACCTACGATGTTATGATATCTATTATATTAATTTACCTTCATTTTTCTATATTATTATAATATTATCATGCAGTCATTGCGTGTGCGGAACCATAGTGAATTTGCGAAATGGACGAAAAGAGATACGAGAAGAAAAAAAATGATTCTAAAACGGCGCGACAAACACGATATTCCAGTTTAGATCAAACTGTACAGATCGCGTCGATCGCCGTCGGACCTCCGGCGCGGAACGTGTGACTCACGAGCCAGAATTGAGCTTACGGCGCGCGGCGGTGGCAATTTAATATTAATATATATATATATATATATATATACACACATTATACACGTATTTATAGCATCGCCGCCGTGGTCGGCCATTGTTCCCGCCTGCTGACACCGGTCTGCTCAATAAAATAAAATAAAATTGAATAAAAAACGATAACAATAATATCAATAATAGTAAATACAAAATAAATCTAAGATATCTTATCTATATAAAATAGTATTATCTAATAGATATGTAATTAGGTAAGCCAAGTTGTTACCTATAGGTAGGGTTGCCACCTTTGAAAGATAGCAGCCCCGGAGACAGGCCGATAAGCAAAAAAAAAAATTTTCAATATTTTCGAAAATTTTTAATGATGTCTCATCTGGATCTTCATAAAAATCCATTAATTTATTTTGGATACCTTTTTGAATGTGAAAATACTGAACAACAATAGGGTACATTTTTTGGGAACCCTTATTAGACGCATCAATAGCAATAGAAAAATAACTACCATTTTGAAAAGCCGTAACCATTTTCAAGTCTTGAATTGCTAGTTCTATTGAATTAGGACTGAGAATGTTTTTGACTATTGCTTCTGCTTTAGTACGTCCACAGTGAACTTTTTTTGCCATTACAGAATCTCCGTATAGAGAAGTATTCAATTTTATTCCACAGTCCATACTTAAATAGCTATGATGATGATTGATTGCGTGGTAAATTGATGCTATTTCAATGATTGCTACCTTAAGTTCATCCGAGCTATTTCGTTTTGTCATAAATGTGGTCATTAATGAATTACGTTGCAAATTCTGTGTAGTTTTTTTATGGTTTTCACTGTTTAAATGAGTAGTTAGAGCCTTTTCGCCATCCCATTTTACAGTAAAATTAACATTACAAAATGAACATTTCGCTTTTTTCTCATCTATTTTAACTAACCATTTCTTATACTTTTCGTTAATTAACCATGACTCTTTAAACTTAGTTTCATACTTTTTTACTTTTCTTGGATTATCTTCAAATTCTTCCATGATGATAATAATAAATAAATCTAAAATAAATATCGATGCACGATTACACTATTCGGATTCGATCAAACACACTCGACTGTGAGGTTGAAACTGATTCGTAAAATCGTAATCGTAGATTTATAAACCGTAGTTCATAATCTTATTATTCTTATTATCGTGTTATTACTTTATTAGTATTTATTAGTAGTATAAATTGAATGTATAAGGCATAATAATGGAAACAAGTCTATATAAGACTATAAATCGTATCTTATCTTATCTTTTGGCGTAAGAAAATCAATGTTTTTTTAATTATATAAAAATACGTCGTAATGTTATGACGACCCGGAGAATAATTCACTGAACCCGTAGCCCGTAGATTTATATGTAAACCCGGATTATCCGGGTGAAACCCGGAGAGGTGGCAACCCTACCTATAGGTGACATTCAAATATCTCACATATAAGCCTTTATATCGTTTACTGTCAAGACGCAGCAGCCTCCTATAAGTCCTATATATTAATATATTATATGTATTAACGTATAGCCATATATATTATATAGGCACGTGTATTAGTATTTATTACTCCAGTATTGACGAGGCTTGCAAGAAGGTTGCAAGAAATAATTAGTAAAAAATTATGATTATCCGTTCTGATATGATCCACGCATATAATACCTACTGGCTACTATAATTGTTAAGGTACTTTTGTATTTATTATCGTTTTGTATAATATATATTGGAATATTAGATCTTGAGGTTATGGTAAAGTGTATGATTTGCCGAGTCTGTCGTGATCTACTATTAATAGGTAATGTATAATATGCCTTTTGTGACTAAATACATGGTGATAATGTACGATAAAGTCAATTGAAAAAAACGATTAGAGAAATACATTTTTAAAATAAAATCTGAAAATTTCGTGAATCCCGTAAATAGGGCTATCACGCAAACATTAGAAAGTTTATGTTCAATATTATAATTTAAAATCTTTAGAAAAATGCTTGGGGCTAATGAAAATCTATATCCACGCTATTTAATTGAATGTTAGTACCACTCAATAAACAATCTGAATAATTTATTTTTAAATTTTTTTGAAAGATATAATAAAGTTTATGTCTCATAAAAATTTTGACTTATACTAATTGTATCATTTGTTTTTTAAACACAAAGAACCTTAAATGTATTAAATATAGTTACTTTTTTAATTGAACTACATTTTTATTAGATAATATTAGGTACCTCCATATTTATTTATAATTTTTATTTTACTTGTTTACTGTTTTCTCGGTAAATCACAAGCTTTACCAATACCGATCTTGATTTATATAGAAAATCAGTAGTGGGCCAGAGCAATTGCTTGACACATGTCAGTTGATTTGGAAAAAACAATAAAAGTTATATATAGGTAACTAAATTTGAAGTACTACTCTACAGTAGGTAGGTACTCTACTGATCATATAAAAAAAATTGCGTTCTTTTGCACTTATTATATATAATTTTTATTACACCTATATTACAGTATAGAGACAACCATGGATATAATTATGATTTATGGTAACAACTGACAATCCTATACCTATAGGTTCTATATTAGAGGTGAGATAAGATTATTACACATTTTTATAACTTCATTAACAAATAGAAAATGTTTTATTTCAATTGTTTTATCTATTATGCATATTAAATATAGAAGGATATAAGCCCATTCCCCATTATAGTATAAGCCAAAATAGTGAACTGTTTTACATAAAAAAAGAAGTAGAAGCTGCAAAGTAAAAATTCCGAAAAAGTAATCATAACGAATTAAATATGTTATAGACGATATCAATAAGTTTTTGACACGCGAAAAATAATTATATTATTATAGTAAATTTTTTCCTTGTAATTCAAAAAACATGTTCACGATCTAATGTACCTACATATTTTCTAACGATGATGGAAAGGGGGTTTAATTTTTATGGTATATTATAATATTATATAGCTTTTGAAGTAAAAATAATTGTCTGCTGTAGGTACTTCATAAAGACACTATATTGTCTAGAGAGCTGTTGTACTTGTAATGATGGTACATTAACTATTGTTTACTCAGAGTTTCAGAAGTATTAATGGGTTTTCATATTATGATACAAATGTTGAGATATTTGTGTTGTTTATTTATAGGTTTCTTACAAGCCATATAGTAAATAATTTCTAATAATAAAATTCTTATTGCTTTATATAAAAAAATTTCAATTTATTCAAATGAGTTTAGCATATATATGTCCCAAAAATACTAGGAAACTATAGCGTATATATAGAGGGTGTTTTATATCGTTATGTATATTTGAATCGGGCGACGCCATACAATAATTAGCCCACGTCAATGGTATTGAGGGCAGATGGTTGTCCTATCGTCAGGGTTATAACCCAATTAACAAGACAGTAAATTATAGAAATGTCGACCTCGGACACTGTATAAACATGCTTGAACTTCAACGGCAACGACGTAGCTTTATTAGATAGCTCGAAAATATTTTGTAAGCCCGCGTGGATCTCCGAAATTGGTGCTAACTGCTCGCACTGCTGCAATATAATAAAACATAAAACTTACGATGTGTATAAATTTAATATTGTATCATAATAAATTGTGTATAATAAATATATTCGTTTAGGAGAGGATGACGAAGTTTACCGGTTTCGGATATGGATACGAAATATTATTGTTATATCCTCGTGTGCCGAACGAGACAGTGATGCGGGGTTGCAATCTCGGTGCAGTGGGAAGTGATAATATAGTAAAATATAATATACTGCAGTAAGCGAATGCGTTTATGTATTATTATCATTATTATTAAATAACAATAATGGCGTTCTCCTCTTCGGGGCGCGCGACAATAATGGTGTAATAATAATGACGACGATAGTAATAATATATAATACCAGACCGTAGAATAATTTTTAGATTTATAGAGTGTGTGGCGGCAACGACAACGACGATGACTGTGTAGGTTAGGTATATAATACTATTATACGTATACACCAACGTGGAGGAGATAGCTGCTGCTGCTGCAGCTGCGCCGCCGCTGCTGTTTGGCTCGTTTGTTCCTGTCCCCGTTTATCCCCGCAGCCATTGTCTACCGTGTATAATAATATAGTATACCGGCCGAATCAATGAGCCTTGAACTTGCGCAATCGGTTAGACGACCGTTTAGGTTTTCTGTGTGTGCAGAGCGTATTATATGTAATAAATAATATACTTCTTTCGTTCTTTATATATATATAATTGCCCGCGCGCTCATTCTTCTTACCGTTCAGCTGGTAAATGTGTGTGTGCGCGCGCATTTTGCAACACAGCGCCTGTTGCTATATTGCTTATTCCTACCAAACAGGACCGGATTAAGGTATGGGTGGCGGTGACTCCCGGTCGGAAAATCTTACTAGTATAAACAAGGGTATATATTTGTTTACTAATACAATAAGTCGAATAAGATGATAATACTTCAATGTTGCAGTTTTTAGTACCTATATACTATAGTGCTATGTAACTATGTAAGCATGCTTATATTGAAATTGCAGTAAATTTTAAATTTTAAGAAAACGTAAAAACCGTATTCAGTTAAGGTAAATGTATACAACATTCAACATATCTAACTATTGTTTTATAAAAATGAAATTAATAATAAACATATCAATAATAAAAAACATATTACGCCTTGAAATATTGGCGATACAAACATAAACGTACTAAATATTTATCGCTCAACTTAGATAAAGATAAAAGACCGTCCGCGAACACACCAGATGTTGTAGCAATAATAAGGACACACGATTATATAAAGGAAATTTGCAATTCCTTCATATATGGAGGACAAATCAAGTATAATAATAATATATTATTTTTATATAACCGTCAAACATCTCGGTGATATAATTCTATCATCATCCGATACGCATGTGATCGAACTGCTAGGGGAGTAAGTATATCTAATTCGATTAAATATGATATACACGGGTTCATATATATTGCCCTGGAAAATTGTACATTGAAATAGGTACGTTTTATTATGATTAACATTATGTATTACCTACATCGTACTATATGGGTGATGGTAGGATTATTAGTTTTTATAAAGATATTTTATAAACATTTAATTGTCTTTTTCAAATGTACAAACATGGAACTATATAATATAGGCTATATTATTCCTATATCTAGTAGGTTATTAATTATGAATTTTATTTATATAAATATATAATGCATATTATTTTATGATATTATGTTAAGTTAGTATATCGTTATTTATCAGTTATAGGTATTACCATAATTCATAATTATTTTAATTTGCAGGAGTAATAACTAAAAATGGTATTAGCCGTTTTAAGAGATTTCTGCGAGAGGGGCTAGAAAAAAAGAAAATTGGCCCTTATTCCATTATATGGTAGGAATTAGGCCACTTATAGACTATGGTACGTTTTATTTGCTACCCGGTCGATTTATAATTCTCAATTATAGCTGAAACATAATATTTTAGCGATAACCGAGTAATATACTTTTGATAAATTTATCAGGGGAATCCTCTTGAATTTGAACTGATTCTATATTCCTATGTCCCACTATGAATTATAATATTATGTCTATTGTCTATATAATAGGTCGGTCGAACTGAGAAAAGAGTGCAAAATATAAACTAGTGCTGCCATCTGCCATCTTTGAGCGCACTCGCACACACACACTTATATACCGCACATACTATATAAGCGAACTGCCCACGGTGACTTCAACAGTGGTGTGTAAAACGATACGTTGTACATACGCGTCTTATAGCAATGTTATCCCTCCTCCTCCACTACTCGTCCGTTGTTAAAGCCGCCGCAACACCGGACGTCCGATCGCGTACTATAATAATACTATCTGCACAGCCACCGCAGCCAATGGAGTCGGTCGGTAGGCGGAACGAAACGCGCACCACGCTAGACAATGAACACATTAAACGAGTGACGAGGCATAATATCTGCGGTGGAATAATAACTGTACTTCCCGACTGTATCTGAAATTCATGAGCTCGCGAATAGGCTTGTCAACTGCAGCAGGCGGCCGGTTTCCGCGGTGTCTTACGCTATCTTTACGTATATATAGGTACCGGCATAAATATACACAATAATAATGTTATATGTGTATATACACGCAATACGACTCCGTCCTTAGCGGGTATAGTTTAGTTTCTCATCTTAATTGTGCACGCCGTAGGGATACACGTCATTCGGATTTTTATTTATTACTTTTAGTTTTAGTTTTTGAAATGTTTACCCTTCATACTGCGTACAATATTATAATTTAGAAATGTACATAATGCACTGAGAATTTATCATGTCGTGTAGTTATGGTCGTATAGGTATGAATGTATACATTAGGTACTTTAGCTACTTTATAGCTAGTGCGCTACACTTATATACCAATACCTATATAATATTACACTGAAGTCGTAATAATTAGTTGTATTCGTGAAGTTCGAACTGATTTATATTATAAACATTTTTTAGGAATCTTTTACCTACTACCTGCATGATGTGTATGAGCTTTGAACACTAAAGTACCTATACCAATAAATGTGTTGGTAGTTGGTACCTATCTACCTAGATAGTCTGAGTGTTTAACCAGTAACTACCTATAAAAAAATACCACTTTCACAGATGTTGTGGCGTACCGACGTCCTACATATTCATATGTACCATACAAAATCCCATTACGAAGTCAAATCTAAACTCATATTGGTTAGGGAAGTTGAATTTATTTACCTATTTACACGGCTGTCTATCTTGTTTACTATTTACTAGTGTTTGCTTATAATATATGTTTTTAAAATAACAATAGTGCCTAATTAGAATTAAGTTCCAATAAGAGTATTAGCTATAAAATATTCGTTTTATAAAATAATACACCCATAATATAATGTACATAATATATATATATATTTATTATTTAATATAATTATATTTATTTATTAATAAATGTGGTCCGGTAGAGAGGGCCATGTGCGGATGATATTTTTGATTTCGTTTAGTTTTGAGGTATCTTATTAGTTATTTCCATGCCCTTAGATGCAAATTATAGATCGGATATAATATTGGTAATTTGTCCAGAACGGTTATAACGGCAATATATGCGCCTCCACAGGGCACAGATGCACCATGCACATGTGTTATTCAGTGTATTTAAAGACTATCTACACAAATAGCCATATTGGTACAATCGGTTTGTATCATATTTTATGACGTAGGTTTATTATAATAATATGTAGTGCACCACGCAGCGATGATAATTACTTTTAAAAAACCGCCCCGTGGGGCCGTGGCTAACCGGAAACAATAACGTACTGAGAGTATTTAATACAAGTACTAGGTATAGAAACTAAATTATATATAAGTATTTTAATTTACATTTGGTTAAATTGCATATTATAAATATAAATACATACATAATATAACGTGGCAATAATAAATGCGACGTGTGTGACGTTTGTGATGTATTATATAGAATAATAATGTGTAATAAAAATTATGACATGCGTAACGTGGCGAGCGTATAGTGTACACCACCTACTTAATACGCTCGATGGAGGTAATAATACGATGAAAATAAAATATAACAATAATTTTTATCATTCCAAGTTCAGTCATATACGCATTGGCATATTGTACATATAATAAGAATATATGTATATATTGTCATATCGACAACGCGTTCCAGACGATAAATTTGCAACCATGTTCTGAAGCAGTATATTATAGAAATATTAATAAAGCTATTTAAGTTTGTAGAGTAATGAGAGTAATATATGTATAAATTCGTAAATTATGTGAAAGGGTCAGGCGAAAAATGGCATCCATCACGAGTTCCCTACATATCCTAGCAGCCATATTCATCATGTACATATATACGTTTATAATGATGTTTAGGGCCAGGATTTCAATGCAAAGTGCATATTTTTTTGGTTGATCATAACAATGCTTTCTAAGTACATAGTTCGTTTCATGTAACGAGTGTTTCAAAGCTAAAAATATTAATTGGAATTTTTTGTAATTTTTTTATTCTAAGAGATTTTTTAGTATTATTGGGTTATTGTTATGGTTTTTAATGCATATTTGTTCAATATTCTATACAAATTTAGCGTATTTATTAATATATATTTTAGTATCTTTGTTTAGAATGGAGCATATTTGTATGGTTTTAAGAGCATTTAAATCCGGGCCCTAATGATGTTGTACAGCGTATAATACGCTATAGTGTCGCGGTCTAAACGGTTTCTACGACAATACAATATTATTATTATTATTATTATTATTATAACAGTAATAAAGGTTGCCAGGTACAATATAGCCTTATAGGTAATAATGACATACACATATTGTTATAGGTATTCTGCAACGGTATCAGTACAATATTGTCCGGTCGGCGCGCGACGGAAATAAATCCACCGACGGAAATACATAGGTAATATATATTATTATTACAACCTATACGTATATGTACTTGCGCATTATATAATATTATATACTTATAAATGTTATAGAAAATATGTGCGCGTGTGATGCCGCCGCTCGTTATTTGAAAAAAAAAAAAAAAATCAAATAACGAACCGAACCGCGTTTGCGCTATCCTACTCGCCTTCGACATAATAAATAATAATATAATATACTATTATTTATATATTAATGTGTGTGTGTGTGTGTGTGTGTGTGAGTGTGTGTAGTATGCGCCGTAAGCCGTGATATGTCCTTGCCACGCAATCCTTTTTAAGGGTATACTCTTCGAAACCAGTGTGCACGTCGGACGAGAGAACGATAAAGAGAGAGAAAGATTTCACATATTATATAGACGAGACGCCGTGGACTATTATATTACTATTATCGCCGTTGTCGTTGTCCACTCGCGTATCTATATAATAATATGTGCGTATGTGTATTATATTATATATTATTATGTATAGGTACTATCGTAATTTAGTCGACGTACGTCTTATTTAATCGAGATCGACCGGACACTACGTGGTTGCAATTCTATTCGTCGGCGGTGCAGTGTGCGTGCATCATACATATTAAATATATATATATTAGACCTATATTGTACATATTATATTATGTATTATTCCGTTAACGTCTCTGCCGCACTGCACAGTCGTTTAGAAAGCATCGATCGATCGCCACTGCCGTCGTCGCCGCCGCGCGCACATTTCAGTGAGTGGAACACGACGATTAATGTGTACCACAATAATGCGTGCTGTGCTCTGTAAACGCGTGTCGATCGGTTTTTTTTTATTTCGGTCCACGAGCATATAAACAGGAAATTTTACATAAATGTCACATATTATACATGCATGTGATATTTATATATACCTACGAAAGCGGCTCTAATGTTTGGGCATGTATGGAGAGCAGATGGGCACCTGATCAAAAATGTGTTAGTCGATAAAACAAATGAAACAAGACCTCAAGGACGACCCAAAACAAGACGGATTGACGTAGTTGCCAAAGATTTATCAATAATAGACCAGAACTCAACTTTAGAGACAGCATATCAGAGGGATAGACGCAGAGCGATTTTGATGGCACTGCTGGTCCTAAATGGACTGTTAAGCTGCAGAAGAAGATTTATATAGCTTCAGCAGAATATTATCGTCTATGATATATTTTGATGTTCATATTACAAGAGATCGTTGGTGGTCGAAACCGCTCAAAATAAGTGGAGGGATGAACACTTTCAATAATTTTAAAAATTGGAGGTATGCCAGTCACCTGTAAAGTACCTCGCTTTGTCCACTGAAAGCGCGATTGTACCTCCTTGCTATATATAAGACATAAGTATAGTTTTATCAATTATAATATAGAAAAACGCATACCGTCCTGGCGGCTATTTTTGCGATTCGATTTTATATTATTATCACATATTGTCTACGCGTGCGTTTAGGATTCATTGCATTGGTATTAGAATCAATGTCGCGTCCGGTTATTCGATTGATATTTATCACGAGCATATTATTATAATGTGCCGCAAAACGTGGTGGCCGGGACGTAGACGAGTGTATAATTACATAATAATATAATATGTACGTATTTAATATTATTATACGTCCTTACTACAATATATTATAACGAGTTGAAACCCACGCGGTGCTCGTAAAAAATAGCGATATCGTACCTTATTATACATAATATATATTATATATTACACATATTATATTTAATTACGCGCGCGTTTAATAGTTCATTATGTCCGCCATCGATGACTGTGTAATTAATTGGCATAATTTATATTCAACCAAGGGAATTTATTATGTATAATGTATATATCGTCATAAAATATATTATCGTAAAATGTGCGCTAACGAACCTCGCGCGCGATTTCCGACTACAAAACAAAATATAATATACAAAAGCACGGACGGTATGGGGTGCATGCGCGGATTTTCGAGATCGACGAGCACCACACTTCACATTGTGCTAACGTACGTCCTATAATATCGCTTATTATTCGCGATTATGTGGTTAATTTTATTCATATTTCAAATTTCTTCGTGAAAGCGCGTTAGGACAGTAGCAAAACCTGCAAAATCTTTTTGAAGGAATGGACCATAAACATCGTCCAATCAAAAAAGTTTATCTACATAGGATTTATTTTTACTCGTATTTTACAAAATTACTCGAATATATATTATATATATATTTAAATATCATGAATCAAGATTCTTGATTATATGCAATATTAATAATAATTATTATTTAATATTTTATTTGGTAAATTAAAAAAAAATCTTTTATTGACATAGTATGCTGTAAGGTGGAATGGGGTCAGGACCCACCACTTTGGTACGCCACTGTTACAGGATTATTTAATACATATTGCATGCAAAGAGATATGAGTTTATGACCACGAGATAGATTCATCTATGATAATTACTAATGATTCATTAGTATAGTACATATAACTGCATAAATGATTCTCACCCAACAACCTATGTCAATATCTATTATTAGGTGCCCATCATATTAGACGGGCGCAGACTTTTTTCGCAGGGGATGTCAATGTATTTCAAAATAAGTCAAATATTAACTCCCTTCAAAAACACATTATACGGGATTTTTTTTAACAATGTATAAGTCATTATAGGTACATAACTACAAAGTTCTCAAAATAATAGTCAATATAAGTAAAAATGTAAAATTAATTTTGTATTTTATTACTAATTTATATGCATTTAATTTATGTAGTACTCTATTATAGTTCCAATCTTCTGTAAAAAAAGATGTGCATGATGCATACGGATGTAATGAATAAAATATACTATTAATTGACTACTTGTCTAACTGATTCAGCCTTGTAGGTCGGAAACGAATTTTCGGCTATTTTTTAGTAAGAGGCACTTACATTAAATATTATCATAGGAATACTATATAACAAACAATAAGTCTGTTTGAACACTGTTCGGTGTACGAATAATGTTATGATTAACAACTGTTTGGTGCCTATATTATAGATGTAAAAACATAATGTTATAATGTCGTAGTATAATATTATTTCTGACCCCCCCCTTTTTTTTTTAACATGACGTTCTCGCGCACCCTCCGAACGCCCTTACGGTGACGCGAAGTCGTTATTAAACGCATCATTAATGGACGTAACCACTCCAGTCATATCTATATGCATCCACACACGCGCACACAGAACAAAAACGTTTATTTTTTTTTTTTATGACAGTTGGACATGGTTTCTTGTCAGAGTTATTTATGAACGTTCTATTTTTAAACTTCCGTGATAAATTTACATACGTTTTGTTGGAAATTATATTTTGTTTATACAACTACCTATACAGCTATAATATAATGATATTATACATTATAATATGTACCCAGCATCTCACTGTTTTTCGTTTTCGATCGTTTTATTTTATGTCCCACGTCAACTACCTATTATTATATTATATTCTATGATATTATAAATCACGATTTACTCTCGTCGTAGTTATAAATGCAATTGCACACAATTACGATTGTATTGCATGGTATAATATATGTATGGCTGTTGAATATTATATAAAAAAAATTCATGCCTAAATGCCTAAAATCTATTCATACTTCAGTTTGATTTGCAGAGATTTACAGAGAATTATAAATTTCTAAAAGCTTTCAAATAATCGTAATAAATCTTAACATACAATCAATATAGGTATTGGAATGTTTAAATGTAATTATTCCTACTCTTGTCTATTAAGATGCATACACTACAGAGTGTTTACTAAGCTGTTCTAACCCATTTATTTCTTTGACATGAATTCATTTCAATCTTGATTTTGGAATTTTTAAATACACTTAAAGACCATGTTTTCAAATAGTGTCTTATTATAGTGAAGACAGTGTAGTAAAGACATGTTGATAAATTTTTCGCCATGTGCTGCTATCTGGTAGCAAATCCATTTTGGATCAGAAGCATAAATTAATATAAATAGGTATGATTACCTTAAACTGTTTTCGCCCGCGCGCGGTTTACGCATAGATAGACTAGGCAAGACGTGTAGTATACTAGTATGCGTATCACAAAGTTGTGATCATACGTTTCATACCAATTTGTTTAGTCATGGTAAGAAGGAAATAGATACAAAAAGTACGTACACTTATTTCAGGCTTGATTATCACGAAATTCAAATGATGATGTCTCTTGTACTCCTCGTGTTCTGGCTCCTCAAATGATATTGTAGGTACTTAAATAAAAATTTGCAATTGGTTGTACGACCTAGCCGGACGACGAGTACCACATAATATTGATATGGTTATTCCGATGTCATACCTACTTTATAGGCATATATGTGCTTATATGCATTGTGCAACATTCACAATCCAATAATAATTGAATAATTAAATAATAATAAAGTATCGTATGCAGGATGTTTAGATCCTATAAGTCCTGGCAATTCTTTTTTTGCGTTCGTCTCATGGTATTCGAATATACACATTGCGGACATATTATTATGCGGCGAGCAGTCTTTTGCGGATTTATATTCTAACATGGACTATTATTATAATATCTACGATCCTGCGCTACATACGATCGTCGTCGTCGGAATCGGCAAAAATCGAGTTTGTTGAAACGTGCGCGACATCGGCGGTGACGTTTTCCGTGGTCCGTCGGATGCTGCTGCTGCAGCCTGCCATCTGTTATCTGACGCAAACGATCTCGTTTCCACGCGACTGCAGTGTAGGTATATTATGTGATAAGACGAAAAGAAAAAAAACAAACGAAAAACCTGCCCATGCAGTGTCTGTTTTAAACGTCTTCGCACTGCATACTCATACATAATTCACGAGTTGCAATTATCTCGAAGTCTCCGACACATCGGACTCGCGAATATGTGTATAATAATTTGCTGCCTATCTCGACATGCTGCAGCGCAGGTCGGCCGATAGAGTGCAACGGTTCGCTGCAAAGGTGCAACTTATATTCAAAGACGCGACCGACGATGGTCATCATGCATGTAGGTACCTATATATATATTATGTATTGTAAAAAGTTACAAGTTATAGGTATAAGTTATATACTCATATGTATAGTATTATAAGTTAGTAATACGATTAAAAATACTAATATTACTATTACACTGCATAATATATACGTATACACTTTATAAACAGGACTGTGTAAATAAATAAGTACCTATTTTAGTAAATAAATAAATGTATGTATATAGCCATATATAGGTAAAACTTTTATTATTTATAAATAATAGAATCCATTTATAACCGCAGGACTTAGGCAGTAGGAGGACTAAGTGGGCTATAGCCCCCTTTCACCCCATTGAGTTTATTTTAGCCTATATTATTATAATAATATTAATTAATGTGTATTAAAGAAATAGTTTTACAAAACCCTAAATCCTTCCCCCCTCTCCATAAAAAACTCCTGTCTATAGGTACGTAATTGTATTACAAGTACGTGTGTCAATTTTGCTGGTACCTACCTACAATAGCTTTGAAAATAAGAATTTTGTATAGGTATGCACTATTATCTGTTATCAATATAATATAATATACAACACAACAGAGAGTGGCAATTGATAGTCCTGAATGTTAATAATGTTATAGAATATTAAAATTAATAATACAATGGAATAATATGCACAAAAAAATATTTTAAATATTTAAAAAACACTTCTCAAAAAATGTTGGGCAAGTATTTGTGTGCTTAACATGAATATCTGTTAAAAGTTTTAAAAAATACAAGTAGATTTTATAAACATAAGCCCCAAGATTATAACAGACTAATCCATATATTGAATTAAAGATATGCAAAATTTTATATGATTTTTGGGATTCCATTAGCATTGAGCCATTGACGCTCAAAGTACATATAATATTATATTATTATGTATTAAATATTATTTGATACAATAATTAAAAATTATGGTAAAAGTTGTGGTACATTAATTTATTTCTCGTATGTGACCCTACTGATTTGAGGTAGGCTCGTGTTATCAGTAAATCGAAGAAGTGCACCATCTGGTTTTATATAATCTGTGATAATATATTAATATTATAGTATTCGTATTAGTGACGTTGAATAATAATAATATATACTATAATACGCTGTTAATTGGACTATCTTGAACGCTTGGAGTAAAAAAAAAAATTGAATATTTTCATACGTGAAATATATATATACGTATACTCGTATATATTATGAATTATGATATTATTAAATCCATCTTTCGAAACGTATATACAATAAATTATCATCAGAACCGAGTTTTACGTTTTACCGCACGGCTCAGAGAAAAAAAACTAGTGCTGCGTCACAGTTATATATACTTGTTTGTATACCTATATATGTATCATGTATGTTATATTATATTTTAATTATTGGGTAATTTTATTATACTCACGCGTACGCTATACACAGATATACGACTAGAAGATGTATACATATATGTTTTAAAGACTAAAGTTACATTATTATGTAAACGCGGTCAGTTTCCAGTAGTTTGGCGCCCGTCAAAATTTAAAACGATTATCATCAAAAATTTAATCCTTTATTTAAAACTATGATTTTTGCCGAAAAACGTTATGGGTGAAAATCTATTACGATTTTGAGGTACATAACTTAAAAGCTGTCATATTATGTGTTTTGTGAGACTAAACGCCTCTCTCTTGTTTTTCGTCTATAAATGATAGGTATAATACAACAAAACAACCTTTTTTCTCCCAAAATATAAGAATACTATGTACCTACCTATAAAGTATATTAAATTTGAAAAGTTCGTAGGATTGCGAGAACATTGTAGAATATATAGTCGATAAGCTTAAAGCTATAATTATTGTATATTATATAATATTTAAAATTCTAAATACTTATTACATTATTTATGTATACATAGTATTACATGTTCTTATATAATACTCCTTAAAAATATTAAATATATATATTTTTGTTTGTATTTACGATGTGTATTTAAAATTAAAAAAATCTATTGTAAATTGTCATAATGATTCATTTTAACCCATCTATCCATATTCGTAAAGCCAAATGCATTTTTGGAACTGTCCTACTCGACCGAGTTCTGTTTTCCGTTAAAATAGCATACAATCATTTGTCGACAACGGACGAGGTCGTTCTGTTCCCGATAACGGCGATAACCGACTACGTATAATAAAACTATTACACACAAATGACAAATATCTAAAAAAGGTCGGTGGGAAAAGAGAAGCTAAAACGTTTTCGCTATAAGTGCGCGGACTGATGTGTAGTATTATTTTTTCAGCAGTGATTTATCGTCCGGTCGTTCGTTTACCCGCGTCCTTGTTTTTTTCTCCAAAACCGCAAACGACTCACATAAATATTACGTACATATAGTTAGGTTTAAACCACGACCACAATTCGATTTCCACCATCCTTCTCCATTTTGTATTAAATCAGCCATAAACAAATTTATGACATTTTCGTTTTATTACCACCCTGCATGCTCGGTCAGAACCACGGCTTAAGATAGAATGGTTGCACATCGGGCTATACTACGCAATATTACAAGGCGGTATACGAGAGTTCTTATCTAACAAACGAAAAAGTGAACTACTACTAACGCTCTTGGTGGTTGTTAATTGGTACTACAGTATTAAAATATTCCCATTTCCCGCCATAATATTAAATTATTGCATTTTCAATAATAAATATAATATAATTGAGTTAATAAGTAACTCAATTATTATAATCACGATTCACTGATCTCATACTCTATCTATATAATAATTAAATGACAATGTTATGTTTATGTATTATCTTTTAAACGAAATCTCATCACTGTAGTCTGTGTTTGATAATTGGTTTTGTGAATATTCAATTATTACGTTTATTGCCTTTTTGGTCATTATGCCTAATTATTGTGCAATTCACGAGTCACATTGTGCGTCCAAAACTCTTTTTGGCGTTCCTAAAGAGGACGAAATAAAAAAACTTTAGGAGGATGCTCTAGGTATTAAATTTAAAAAAAGTTTTAGAGTGTGCGCCTCACATTTTAAAGAATGTGATATTATTAGCACATGGGAGTCTGGTGAAGGACTTAATAAGTACACCATAAGTTTACTTCTTTATTGAGCTACATACAATAAGAATTTGTTGTATTATGAATGATATGATATTATTCAATACACTATGTACCTATGTGTTAAAATATGTTGTAGTCTGTAGGTATTATTTTAATTTATAGATATGCTTAAAAAAACACAAATTAAGAAAGGGAGCAATTCCATTAAAATTGTGTGAACCAGAAACTTCAGAACCCGCAGTGGACCCAGTGGATATTGGAGTAAATAGCAATTAAAATTTGCTGATAGATATTATATCTTTTACTAATAGTATAGAGGCTATTACACACATTGCTATTTACCAAATAGTAAATTTTAAATTAGTGTTTATTTGTTTTGGGATATAAAGTTTTATTACATATGTGAAGCCACTATAAGCACCTTATTATTATTGATGAAATAATTTTTCATTTTATAATTTGATGAGTTTGAAACTTTAAAGGATTATCGGATTATCCATAAAATTTGTAAATTACTAATTAGTACTTTTTGAATACCACAATATAAAATAAGAATAGAATTTTGATGATGTATATGTAAGCAACTAGATAGCGGTGTAACGTAACTTTTAACAGATTTCTGATAAGAACAATTGGTGATCACAAAATAATGACTCGTTGTGCAACCATTCTATCTTAAGCCGTGGTCAGAACTCAGAACTCAGAGATGAGGAGTATCTCTCTCTCTCTCTCTCTCTATCTACACTCATATATAGATACTTAACCTTAATATATAATATAATATTATAGTATCCTGCTACGGTGAGCCCTCTTTCGTTTTGATCTATGGAGGTGTTACCTATCCTAACCAATTCCGGGTTTAACCCCCAACCCTCAAGAAAATTATTGAAAATACGCCACTGCATACCTACATCACGCATATTGTTATTATTATTATAATATTATGCATACGCCAATGATGTACAGAAATTTAGTACCTCCCGCATGTATAAGTTAAAATATATTATCCGAGTACGCGTGTTTACCTGCACGTACGTAATATTATCTATTACACGACATGGGACGTATACCTATTATTAAATACATTATTGCTGTGGCAGAAATTCATAATAATAATAATATAATATACGTATAATTTGTAATGGGCGGCGGTCTGGAATGCACGTTGGTAATTCCAGCAGCCAATTAGGTATCGGTCCAAAACTAGAAATACGGCTACCGTGGTTGCACAGTTCCCCTCCACCTCCCTCCACCGCTCACCCATAACCGTACCGGCTGCACCGCGGACTTGCTCTTCCGCAGGTCTATCGTGCGTTATACGCCGACCGGGCACCATCGTCCGCTGCCGCTGACTACAAGATTTTCAACTTATTGCGTTTAATTGGACTTGTGTTGTTCGGCTCTATATACTCACCAACTCACCGTATATATATTATATATATGTGTGTGTATATTTTATATATTATATAAATTATAAATACGCGTGTATGTTAAGATGTATTTAAGCACGTTTCTCTCGCTCTGCAGGCTATTGCTATAGCTGCACTCAGTACCTGTATAGTGTATAGGTTAGGTCACTATACTAACTGTTGTTGTCTGTTATAGCAATAATAATAATATATACGATATACGATACGTCGCACAGGAATAATAACAATAATAGAGGAAAAAAACTCAAATGAATATATATATATATGATATAATACTAATATGATACAACATAATATATTATTCTCGTCCATTTGTCCGACCAGCCTGTTAAATTAATTTTTATTTCTTCTTCGCCGCCACCGCCGCCGCCGTCGACGTACCTATATATATATCTGTATAAGCCGCCGCGAGTCTCTCGCCCTCATTTCTCCGCGCACATAATTATTACGTGTTACGTACACCTATAATCATAGTAATAATGTTAATAGTATATAAATGGTTTATGTTTAAACATATTACATATTATACGATTGTGAAATTAAAAATGTATTCATTATTGTAATTCCCGTATTCAATTGGAATGCGGTGGAGGGGAGAAGAGACGGGCACGAATAGCATAAATATTGTGATGCACGCGGCGGTAATAATATTTTAATACAATTTTATAATTATATCGATTGTGGGCGGTTTATGTATTGGTAGGATTGTTTATATCACATATTCAAACTCAAATTGAAAAAAAAACTATCGCGGTACCGTTACAATAATTATATAATATCGATATTACGATATTATTAGGTAGATTATAGTTATTTAATATTTACTATATAACACTAGCACACGCGCTTCCGACCTGAATTATTGGTGCGCACGCGACCTTATTATAATACCTATAATAATATTATTATTATGATTTATGACTGTACGTAATGTCGAAAAGTTTAACGGATTAATATAATAACAGCGTCGTGGTTTAATAACAAAGGCGATGCGCATAATATGATACATCGAAAACGCACATATTTTACTTATTTAAAACGGAAACGGTACCGGGTATTATTACCTATTATACTTATATAATATGGCCTGATTACTTTTATTATTAGTGAGTAGATATATATTATTATATACAGACATCACAAAACGGCTGAAAACAGAAACCCCGGTAACGTGTGATTTTCGAAAAAAATACGATCGTGAAACAACCTCGTCGTAGCATATAATCATATAATATTTACGCGCTGTATAAAAATTATTCGAATATCGATAAACACGAACGGCTGCAACAGACATGTGCGTTACCCTCCCCCTATAACTATACGATTTTTAAAATTTGTTTTGACATGTATAGGTCTTATTATAGCTGGGGCCATCCTATAATGTTGTGTGACATCGAGAGCGTTACCATTATTTCATCTTGTTATTACTTATACTATACTTATTATTCTGTATCCATCACAGAAACCTCATGATTACTCTTTAGATTTTAAGCGTAACGGTTACAATAATCATAATTCATAATAATGATATTAATTAATTAATTCTTCCCATGTCGAATGAATTCAATAATCGTATGACCTATAATATATATATATATATACATAACGTGCCGATGATGTATTTACATGCTGCAGCGTGAATTTAATGATTTTATTTTATTTGTGTGATTTTTAATACATATTTTGTATGCAGTAACTATGAATTCCTTATGTGATACATACAATAATTAATAATTATAAATCATTTTAAACATTTATAATATTTTAAATTTGCCATGCTGACATTGACATAACTATCACATGGATAGGTTATTTACTGAGTGTGAAAAAAATTTACTGTCATTTACATAACTGAAATTAAACTTGTATAACCTAACCTAACCAATATAGTCATTTGCCACGATAAAGTTAACGATTTTGTCTGATCAGATATCTACTGCAAAATATGTAACGGTAATAATTAATATTTAACTAAACTATTGTGGACATTAAATAAAACTCGGAGATCGAGTCCGCAATTGATATGTACACAACATCGTGTATCTGTGCGTTGTCTCCGGCTTAACATCAAAAATGTATGTCCATATAAGTTCCAATCTTGTAATGTTAGTTTAAATATTAAAACTAAAATTTCTTCATGAGAATAAGGAATTTTAAATAATTGATGTCATATAATACCATCATAATATTAATGTCGAACGCAAATATCGTCTCGTATAGGTTTTTTCATTTTTATGTATTTTATGAGCATCATATTGTTTGATATTAATATTTAATAAAATTCTATTAGCTTACGCCACTTACGGTTTCGATAATCCTATCTATATATTATAATATAATATATTCATATACGAATTTGTGCTGCAGCAATAATGTTGTGCGTAGACCATTGTTTAGCCCTTTGTCTGCTTATTAATTTATGTACTTCATGTTGTTCACATCTAAATAGTTCCCACACAGCATTTGGGAAGTTATAATATTTTGAGGTGATTGAATACTAAATATTTGATCAACAATATCGTACAAATATTTTCTTCTCGTGATAACCAAATATTATGCTATATGTTGCATAAAAATGATGACAAAATATTTTAGAAAAGTTTCTATGAAAATGTTTTTTATAAAATATTTTCCAAATATGAACCTCTTGGCCAAAGAATACAACTAAATTATTTTCTAATTGTTTATGCAACTTTTTTAATTATTTTGATTGACAACTATATATTATTTTTACAATAGTTAGGAGATATTTTTATGCAGCGTGTGGGTTTTATAGTACTGAACTTAATAATAATAATAACTTAATAATCTATTTTATTGTATGCATTTCTTTTTTTCAATTACGCCGTGGCCTGTTTGGTGTTATAAACATAATAAACAAAATATATTACCACGCCTGCACATCAAGAGACGTTTTCAGTTTTCACACACTCGTTATTTTTGTCCCAATGAGTCTGACGTTTTTATGAGCTTTAGTTCGTTCTTTTACGGACTTACCTACCCACCTACCCATACCTATGCACAATAATATACGGATGACATTAAAAATCATTTTATAATTTATAGGTTACACTTATTTTATGTAAAATAAAAAATAATAATAACATTACATTATACGTTCGGAAATGCGCGCACATTATGTGAAAATCGCGAGACGGTGCTGCTGGCGCGGAATAATCGCACAACAGAACACAACAATTTCATAACACGTCATCGTATGTGTATGCGTTAAACGGTAAAAACCGAAAGGTATAGTTACCTATACCTAGCTGGTGAATAATATGTTATATTATATATCGCTCGTCCTTTTACTTGTCGCTTGCAAAAAGTCCCGATTATTGTTCCCCAAACGCTGAATGATTTACGGTGCACGCGCACATGCATTTATGATAATATATTATACTATAATATAATTTTTACAATTTAATCGCATTGTACTCGGCAGTTATTAGGATTTTTTTAACGATCGGCCCGGGAACGCGCGCTGCAACAGTTAACGACGGCGGCATGAACGATACAACAATGCTATATTATATTGTAATAATGTCTATTATTATTATAAGGTATAGTGTGTATACGATAATATGCGTAGTATTTATATGATGTATTATTATTATTATATATCATACGCGCGCACTTCACTCAGGACGTATAATACATACTTATATATACTATCATCTCTGCAGTATCTCACCCATACACTTATTATATATGTTATGTGAAGTATATATATACACCCCACTTCGGTACCTATATACATATGAATGATATTATATATTTCGAAGAATGAGAAACGAAAAAAAAAAATGATATATTATATAACCCGGCGGAACACACAATGTACGAATTTTCGTGTATATATTGTATTATATGTTCCTGTCTATCCTACCTATATATATATATATATATATATATACACGCGAGTGTGTGTGTGTATAAATGTATAATACGCTTAGTGACGCGCGCGTGGGGGAGAACACTTAATATTTTTAGTGTAACTAGATATAAAACCGTGTTAAGAGTCTCACGGGGGATCGGCTTTGATACGTACAAAATAATTTCATTGAAACCACCGCCGTCATTGAGAGAAAGTGAGAGCACACCTATACCTCTTGTATATGGGTGACGAACGGGGCCTTTTTATATTCAACGGCATTCCTCTGGGGCGACGAGTCCTACATTCATTCATACTTGTATAAACCCATATATATATATATATATATATTATATGTACAGGAGGAGATGCGACGTGTTTTTCTCTGTTGAATGAAATAATATTATATCATATTATAATAATAGTAGAAAATAAAAAAAATTAATGACTTGGCCGCCGCCACGTTTGTCATCGCCCGTATATAATACATAATAATAATAATAATAATATGTTTCACGTATATAAACCGCACCAATATCAACACTGCGCTGCAGCTAGGCATTACACAGCGCGCGGCAGTGGCGCACACCTGTTATACACGGACGATAAAAATAATAATAATAATATCTGTAATGCTTATAATGTTGTATGAAAACGTCAAGTTGAGTGGAAACATGTTATAATAATATAATATATTGCCGAAATTCTCACGCCTCACACATTTGCGGTGGACATTGCATATACTGATGCTGTAGCCGTGTGAACTGACCATCCATCGAATACATAACAATAATAAAAATAATCATACGTAAAGAGGCACACATCGAGAGAGAGAGAGAGTGGATAAGAGCTAGTGATAGGGAAAGAGAGAGATGATGCAGACACGAGGATAGTGAATCCTGCTGGCGTGGGTAAGTGTGTGTAGTATATATAGATAATATACATAGCAGCTAAAGTTTGTAGGTATACACTATACATATAAAATATTGCATTACAGGTCTGAGCTAGCCTGACACGCGTCTTCGTCGTCGTAGCAGTAATTACTAATTAGTAGCATCGTTCGTGATTGCGATAATATTAGAAAATAGAAATCATATACATAAATACTACACTATGTCACTATATACCATAGCCACTACGTAAAGATCGAATGGATCGATAAGCGATTATGAACGCGAAAAAATCAATAGAAATTAAATCTTATTACGCAGAAAACTGTCTCTATAACAGCACAAATTGTGATACACAAATAGTATGATGATAGTATAATAACTATATATTATGTTACAGCAACGATGACGACGAGTGTGGAATACCACCCGCAATATTATTATTATTATCATCATCATACGCGTATGGTAGGTACTTGTCATTATGTCTATATCCAATTACTGGTAGGCGGAAAAAATGACCAAGGAAAAAAAACCCACGGAAAAAAAACCCACGAAAATAAAAATGTGTTTTATATTGTTTTGTTGATTAACTCAAATACCTATCATAATACAATCACATAGTTATTTTATTTTGTGATTAAACAGTACATAATATTAACTATAAATATAATACAAGTGATGATATCACAATATTACAGATAATAAAACATAATCATAATAATAATCGCAATTCGCGATCAAAAGCGAAGGGTCTGAACTCTAGTGTCAATAAAGAGAACTATCTGAAACGGGCTCACTGTAATATTACTATGTAAAATATAATATGTTGCAATATTTGAATATTTGTGTATTGTGTAGGTATATTGTGTATAAACAATGAACATTGTTATTATTTTAATTTACATTTATTATTATTTATTATAACATCATGGATCATACATATTTTAAGTCAAAAAAAACTTTTACAGTGAGGTATAAACATAAATCCTGTTGTGTTCCACAATGTACAGCCAGGTAAATAATATAAAAATTAAGTAAAAAAATAATGAATGATTAAATGTATTCATGAACCATGCTGATTTTATTTCATACTTGATAGTCCTAAAAAAAGAGGAATATCTTTTCACAAATTTCCAACTGATCGGAGTCTTAAAAAGAAATGGGAAGTTGTGTTAAGAATGGCTATTAAAAGTTCAAAAACTTCACTAGTATGCAGTGAACATTTTTTAATTAGTGATTTTGTAAAGACTAAAAAATGTGATTATACCTATTCATTGAATATACTATACTGTATTTACAACATAGTTTATTGTTTAATTGAGTGATTTTTGATTTTTGTTAGTTAGCTCACCTGTCAAGGTTAAAAGATTAGCAAAACATGCAGTGCCTTCTCAAAATATACCATTAAGATTATTTGATAAATCCTTAAACAGTCCTACAAAAAGGAAAATTATTCAACGTGCTGAAAGATATGCAAGAAGGAAACTTCATTTTAGTTTGTAAGTATAATTTCGATTTATTTAGTGGTTTTTAAAATATAAATTAATATATTTTTATAATTTTGTTTTAAATTTTTAGAAATGAGTCATGTAGGAAAAATGATTCGTTTGATGAGCCACACATTCTTTCAGAGGACATAACTTCCAACGATGGTGTAAATGATTTAATATTTTCGACATCCATGAAAATACCAGAAAATAAAAAACATAATGGTTGCAAGTTAGAGCTTACTAATTCTAAACTAGTAACAGAAGATAAAGGAATTCAAGTAGATTTGTTGGATCTGTATTCCATCTCAAAAAATACAATTATGGATTTACTTCAATCAGATTCTGATTTAAATTCGTTCACTGGTCTCATGAACCTATCTCTATTAGATAAACTGGTGACAATTTCAGACAGAGTGTTAATGAAACTTAACTATACAGTCAGTTTTAGCATAGATACCAGAAAACGTATTTTTCTCACATTGACTAAATTGAAATTGAATATGTCATACAATTGTCTTGCTGTGTTATTTGGAATATCTGCTGTGAGTTGCAAAAATTATTTTATTGCTACTGTTGATTTACTGTATTTAGTCTTGAAGCCATCAATACTTTGGTCGTCTAAACAACTAAACAAAAGAAACATTCCCAAATGTTTTCTTAATTTCATGGATACTAGAGTTGTGTTAGATTGCACAGAAACCACTGTTGAACGACCTAAATGTCTAACCTGCAGAATACGTACATATTCACATTATAAAGGTAATCATACCATTAAGTGCATGATTGGGATATCACCAGATGGGTTAGTATCATTTTTGAGTCCTGTATATGGCGGAAGAGCAAGTGACAAATTTATTTTTAATGACAGTGGAATATTAAATAAATGTGAAGAAGGTGACTCTATAATGGTTGACAAAGGATTCCTTATCGATAAAGAGTGTACTGATCGAGGAGTCAAATTGCATAGGCCACCTTTCTTAGGGAAACAAAAACAATTGAGTTCTGATGATGGCATTGTGAACTGTGAAATAGCAAGGGTACACATTGAGAGAACAATCCAAAGGATAAAAATTTTCAAGATTTTTCAACACAAAGTTGCATGGGTAAATTTAAGCCAAATAGATAAAATAATGTGTATTGTTTGTGGAGTTGTTAACTTAAGCAATCCCATTATAAGTAACACAGGATTTGAAATAAAATAATACTAATTATAATTAATTTTCAATTGTTTTTTATTAATCTATGAACAATTTCATTAAAATAAATACTAGTCAAAACATTGTAAAATTCTTGGCAAAAAGTAATATCAAATTTCACTTGAATAGTTAAAATTGAATTATCAAATGTGGAATAGATTATTAAGTAGGCATTATCTAAATTACATAACAATAAACCAAGCTGTATTTGTGCATAATATTTATGTTTAGATTTTAATGACAACTCTCCATTGTTTACATTAATGTACTTCAATGTAGCAATCAAATCAGATCCACATAAATGTTTTCCTTCTACAGGACATTTTACTTCCAGAAGCCAGTAATTATGTAGTCCACATTTTACAAATCCATCTGGACTAAATCCAAACCATGGACAATTTATATTGACAATAAATCCTAATCTAATAACTTTAACATCAAAATCATGTTCAAAACACAAAAGAGCATTTTTCTCATTATCTAAACCATATTTAGTAGCACTGTTGCCAATAAAATTAGAAAACATCACAGATTTGACCTTAAAATCCCAATTACTGTTTATACCTTTTGTATAAGTAAAAAAATTATAAGATGAAGTGCCAGTGATTCTACATTGCCTCATTTTTTTCCAGATAGGACCACTTTGATTCAATGTTTTGTTACAAATATCGATAGCTTGTTCTTTATTTATAACTATGTTAGTCAAATAATAATTTTTGACTTCCTGGCAATAGTTAATACTAAATGGTGACTCTAAACTATTTGAAATTATAGAATTCTTTGAAGTTACAAATTTTTCCAACATAGATAATTCATCAAGGTCTAATTTTTCAGGTACATTTTCATAATCTATTGGTTCATGGCGGCCAAATCTATGGACTGCATATGCTGAGTTAGGAAATCCTGAATGAAAATAAATATGTACTAATAACAAAAAGTTAAAAGTTAATTTAATTTTAGGTTAATTTAGTCAAGTTAAAAATTAATACACACTTTTTATGAATGGTTTATTAAATTAAAAAAAATAATTTGTTTATACAATTTTTTCCCAACCCAAAATAAAATTATAGACTGTAGTTTAAATAATTAAGTTAATGAAAATCCAAATGTAACTAGTTAAGTCGAAAAGTTAAATTTGAATTAACTTTAACTTTTTAACTCTTTAATGCCCAGCCTTGACAATTATATACCTTGCAAAAAGAAATTTTGTATTTCAGTATTCATCTCTTCTGATAATTCATTTGGCAATGACTGTTCATACACACTTGATGCCAATACATTTTTTACATGACAAAATTCTTTTATAGGAACAGGCTTATGAATATCTTTGCTGGTGGCAAAACTAAGTTTTCCCCATTTTTGAGGCAGATCAGTACAGCTTAGCGCAACCAGATCATCTTCAGAAGTTCTAATAAATAAAAAAAAAAAATTATATATTTTAATTTTAGGTGCCCATAATAGAGTTGAACTTAATAAATATTCTGAACAGAATACAAATAATCAGTGGCGTATATAGAGGGGCGGCCTAGTGGGCTGTATTTCATTAATATCATTTTATGTTGATTTTTTTTTAATTCTCACTTTTGAAGTTTAAGCATGAAACCAACAATATGTTTACACTTTCCTGTACCAGCTTTACATGAACATGTCCCCAACAGTTTAACTTCTTTGTTCAACATTGACTTTATAATTTCAAGCTAAAGAGGCAAATAAGTATTAATACCATGTTTTTGTAATAAAATGTGAATAATATGATTTAAAATTTAAATCTTACCTGGTGAGGTTTTCCATTCAAGTCACTAGTTTTTAAACATAATGCAACCAATTTTAACCTGTCATCTGTATTTTCCAAACAAGCATATTCAATTATATGATTACATTTAACTATTTGTGTACCTTCAACAAATGGTCTTTTAAAATCCCCCACATAATCAATAATATCTGTTAACTCAATGACAGACTTGAACATTGTTTTAAAACTGTGAGATTTAAATTTAAATTATAAAAGTAGTAGTTTCTTAAAGTAGTTTTCAGACTTTTCATATCTTTTATATGTTAATATTTTGACCATGCGCCCGTTTCAGCTTATCAGACTACAGCGCCCCTACATTTGCTTTTGATCGCGAATAGTCGCAAAAATAATAATTATAGTAAAAATATTTTGTTGGGCACACTGTAACATAATAATAATTAAATAATACAAAAGAGATAAAATATTAATTCAGTCTTACCATACAGATAACAATTAACAAATAGCATCATAGTCATAATCATAATGTAATATCATGCAACCCAACTACCTAACGTAAGTAAGTTGTACCTCGTCATTTAAATCGTTCAATTTTTTTTTTTAAAAATTATAGCATACATAAAGTTAATCGTGCTTTAGTCGTGTGTTATATGAAAAAGCTTCTAAAAAATTGTCAATTGTCCTTTTTCCTTCATTGTAATCCACGCAGAGTCGTTTTTTACTGTTATTTTTCTTTTTTTTATTGGTTAGATAATTACAGCCAACAACCAAGTGTATACTAATGGAATACTACATATTATTTTGTTAGTACCTATTTGGATGGATACAAATACCTGTCATTTGTCAATAAATTTCAATTTTATTACCCAACTAATATTGTGACTGGTTTAAGCAAAGTTCAATTTACTTACTTCATTCACTAGTATGATTATCAGTAAATGTGTAATAAAACATAATTGGGTGTATTGTGATTCCATTCCCCTTGTATAAAACCATTGTAATATAAGATTAAACTTGAACAAATAATAAACACTCATATTATTTTCCAAACTTATATTTATATTATATTAATATAATTAATAATTATATAATTTCCAAAGTGCCTTCTCTGGGTTCTTCCCTCAAGATACTACATATATAATAATTTTAAAAAAAAACATCATTTATGCTTATTTAACTTTTTTTTTATTTACAGATTGTATAAACTAGATAAAAAATAAAAAAATATTATATAATAATAATTATATTAAATATAGATGTATTAACATTTATTTTAATTTTTTAATTTTTTCGGAGGACTTTTTTTCCGTGGGTTTTTTCCCATGGGCTTTTTTTCCGTGGGCATATTTTCCGCGATTCCCAATTACTATATAAAATACATATAATATGAGCGCGAGACAGGTTTATACCAGATGAACACTGCACCACACAGTGGCGTACACAGCTATTTTCAATGGGGGGGGGGGGCTTACATATATAAAAAATTATATACATATATATATATATATATATATTATATATTATACATTGATAAATCAAAATAATATGTTGTTTAACTAATATTTATTTTCATTATAAAACAATGTCTATTTTCCTGGGTTTTTGTCCCAATTCATCAATGACTTCTTCAGGAGTTAAATTTATATTACGGTATACCGACAACATGGTCAATCCATCTAATCTGTCCTGTGTAAATAATTATTTTTCAGTATAAAATGTAATAAATAAGGATTAAAAATATGTATGATAAAAACTGTTTACCTCTTTCATTGTATTTCTCAAATAAGATTTTACTCTTTTTAAATTTGAAAACATTCTTTCTGGAGTAGCTGTTGATACCGGCAGTGTGACCATAGAATTTTTAATAACATATGGATATTTGGGAAGATCATGGGACTACAAAGTTTTAATGCATCAATTCCATTAGATGGTTTAACATTTAGACGGGCAAGTTTTAACTTCCACATTTTAAGTTCACCAAGAATGGTAGACAAATCATTATGAGATAAGTTGAATGAAACAAGAGATTTAAAATCAGCTTCATTAGAATCTTCGTTGTTGTCAAATAAACAATGAAAACCTAAATAACGTAGGTTTTATAAATAATATATTAATATAAATTTATAAATTTATGTTATTAGGAACTAACCTTTAAAAATATTATGGTGCTCTAAGAATTTGAGCTCTAGTTGATTTATGAATGAATCAATATAAGGAATACAAATAGTAACTCTAAAATAATCTTCTGGTTCTTCGGATGATAATGATGGATTAGCACGGTTTATTTGCCTTTTGTTTATTCTTTTTACTACAATTTGAAAATCTAGAACTTCAGCCATTTTCTGAATTAAAAGAAAAAATTTAAATACTCTTAACTGTATTTATAAATATGATATTAAGAAGCAAACTAATGATTTTAATTAATTAAAATATTGTACAAGCATAATATTATATATTAATCATTATTCATTAATGTTAATTGTTAGTTACTTGAGCCTCATTAAATATTTTTTTAAATTCAGGTTCAATATTAGTTCTTAGTTGTTTAAGAGCATTAACATTATCTTCTGCTAAACCAACCATTTCTTTTAAATCAATGTCTTTGCTTTGTAGTTGTTTGTACAATGGCAGCCCATATGAAAATAAAACCTATTAAAAAACAAATAAACATTTTATTTTTAACTCAACTACATGATTTAATATATTGAATTAGGTACCTTTATAATTTGTACTGATATAAGAAATTCTGAGTCCATTGCATTTCTTAACATATTGGCTTTAACTGCAGTTACATCTTTCCAACTTGATATAGTTTCTAATGAAACTACAACGTATGGAAATAACTGAACAAAATCATTAACGGCATCATACCTTTGAATCCATCTAGTTGCACATAATCGTTTTAATGATTTTATGCTTGGTATCAAATCACTATTACTAATAGCTTCAAAAAGTGCATTTTTGCGTTTAGGTGTATTAAAAAAACAATACAATTTTTCAATGACCCCAAGGCAATTTCGAATTGGTTGTAAATCACACTCAGAGGATACTGCTAAGTTTAAGGAATGGGCAACACAGTGCACGTACAATGCCTTAGGATACTTTGGCTGTATAATAGATTTTACTCCTTTAAATTGCCCGGACATATTTGCAGTACCATCATACCCTTGGCCATACAAAAAATCACAGTTAATACCACTAACATTGAGACCTGAAAAAAACTTATTTAATAACTATTATTTAAAATAATAATGTTTATTTTAAATTACCATTTAGAATTGCAGATGCTAAATCAACTCCTGTTAAACTATGAATCTCAACAAACTTGATAAAATCTTCATTGATTTGTACATCATTCCCCGTTTCACTTAAGTATCTTACACATATTGTTAGTTGTTCTGTAACTGAAATGTCTGTTGTTTCATCAGCCAAGACTGAGAAACATTTGGATGCATAGACTTTTTCAACAATTTTCTTTAATAATATATCACCACATATAGCTATTATTTCATTTTGTATCCTAGGGCTTAAATATTTATTACGTGAATCTGATTCAAGAAATGATCGTATTAGAATCGTCGTCTTTTACTTTATATTTTAAAATTTCTCGGAAATTACCTTCATTTTTAGCTGACGCTGCTATATAATTTATATTAAAAAAATAAAAATAAATGAATAAACAAATCATTTAAAAAATATAAAATCATCAATTTACATGTAAAGTCAATTGGGCCAAAATCCCTATGTCCCCGTAGAGCAATTTCTTGTTTGCCACATAAAATTATGCATTCTACGATTGGTAAAAGCCTTTTTCTATTATTAATTATCTGTTTTGACCTGTAAAATAAATAATAATGATATCTGTTACCTATTATATTTACATATAATTATAATATGTTATTAATGTACTTAGATATATTTTACCTATCATCATCCAAAGCATCAACAATTGATTTTTGTTTTTTAGAAAAAACACTTAAAAAACTATCAGCTTTCAAAGCAGGAGTTTTATGGTATTCCAACGATGAATGTTTATTAAATACCTTTTATAAAAAATTAAATATAATAATATGTATAAATACATTATATTATTATGAATTATGTTTGTAATATTAAAATTAAATTTAAAATAATTAATAAAATTACTTCTTTAGCCTTTTTCCAATTGTTAAATGGCTCAGAGGACAAAATACCTAGTTTTTGATTTCCTACACCACCACATTGAGCAAAAACCACGCAAAGTCGACAAAATACACCAGATTTTATTTCGGAATACAGTAACCAGCTATATGTAGTTAACCAGTGGTGTTGAAACTTTAATTTTCGTTCTTTATTAGGTTCTAATATAGGAAACGAGTAAGAAACAGGCGGAATCCATGCATTTGTGAGAACCTATAGAAAATGGACAGTAATAAAATTTACAATATACAATTTAATATAAAAATCATAAAATAAATTAATAACTTACTATATGTTTTTCATTATCAGTTAAGTTGCGATCCACTTTTATAAACATACCAACATCATTAACTCGGGATATTACAACATTTGAGGACGATGTACCTATAGTAATTATTTTGTACATAATGAGTAATCGGCTAATTAGCAATGACTTTAGGTGAAATTAAAAATATTTTTACAATACTCGATTATTATTTAAAAATATATACCTATTACCTACAGGTAATTATTTAGTTAACTACAAAGCTACACGCGTACATACAATATGTATATAATAATATATTATATACAATTCAATAAAAGATAGGTATAAAGAGAAATTTATTTTTACCATATTAATCATTTTTTTGTACCTAGGTCCTAGGTTGATAATATAATGTATTAAATATTTACCTGGTTCCTCCGAGTTAATTGTATCACAAATTAGTGATGATTCTTCTTCTGCTATTGGAATAGCAGGCACGGGACTTCTTTTATTCGTAATAGTAGAAAAATATTCGTTTATTCTTTTCATTTTTATTGTTTTATAAAATATTTACACAGTAAGTACAATTTACTAAACGTCCAAATCGTCAGGAATTTGATTGAAAACTGAGAAATAGATTCTATACTATAGTATTAGCGATACTGCGATAGCTATTATTTATTAAGGCATATTATATCGGATTACACAGATCTATAAATATTCTACGATTGTCGACCCTCATGTTTGTGTTTGAACAAATTTCCCAATAATTTCATTAATAGATAAATTTGTAACAAGTTATCAATAATATCTACAATATATTATTATAACAAGAAACTGGGTTGCTTATAAGTTATAATATAATGGAGTATAATTTGGAATATCCCATATCTAATAATTACTTCGGTGACGACGGTCTTCTCGGCTCTCGCCGTACATTTGTAATCGAAACTCGATTGTGACGGTAACACTGAAATTCCCTAAATTTAATTTTGTATTTATTTTTATTAGTACTATTAATTTTTTTTTTAAATTGTCATCGTTTTTATTTACATTTTTACGTAATTACGTAAACTGAAAAAATACTCGAGGGGGGGGGTTTGAACACCCAAAACCCCCCCGTGTGTACGCCACTGGCACCACAATCTCCTTACAACTTCCGCCATTTATGTAATATCTAAGGGACTCGTTCGTTGTTGTTATTGTCAATAAATATTATTATCATTACACAGCAGTGGCCAGTGAGACAGTCATCGACCACGATATGACGTAATTATTGTGCAGTGTGATTCATCAAACTGTTTGGGTCCAAATGTGATCGCACCCTTTTTTCATTTAGGAATAGGTCAATAACAAGTTTTATACAAATTCTTATTTTTGGGATTTTTAGAAATCCCTATTTAAAGATCATAATTTAAAATTTTTGACATTGTTTTATCATGTCATCGAAATATAAATTAAAACAGTGTACCTACCTATAATACACAAAACACTTATATATAAAACGAAAATACGATTAACATTATTTTTATTGCATGGAAAATACTGGATAATAAATATATTGTCGAAATAGTTATCGTTGAAAACTGCAGCAATTAAGATTAATAATTTTTTGTCTTTTTAAGATTAGTCCGGGATCATTTTTATTTTCTCTAAGTGGTCCGGCAGAGAAAAAGTTTGGGAAACGCTGCTCTAGGATGTGTGGCGTTGATTAGACATTTCCTATAACACCTATTATATTATCCCGATATACATAACTACTAACTAGTTAACATATAGTCATTAAAATAATAGGAAAAACAATATTGTTCCAATCGTTATCATTAGCATTTATTGTGTTAACAATGTGTACCTTTAATTTTATTTTGAAACAAAATCAACATTTTTTTTCTTCATTTTTATTATCTAAGTGATCGTTATAGTAATGTGTATTATTGTGTACTCTGTTATTGGAACATCATGAACAATTTAAATAACATATACACAGTTATATGCTATTTTTCTATTGATGTTATTTAAACAAGTGAAATTCAATATTTGTATAGGTCGTTAGATTAAAGTGCTCGCATGATCTTACCACACCTGATTGTCGACAACTATGGTTGTCGATGGGGTCAGGTCATACCTGTCTGCACCAATAAATTACGGTAATAAGTAATATTTAATAACTAATAATGCCAAGTGTGACATTATATTATTATATATGGATCGTTACTGAAATTGTCGATCGATTTAATGATTAATAGTGACAACGGGAACGTGACGGTACACATTACATAACACATACTTACCAATAAAATATTTTCCCATCTATGAATGTTTTTTCGTTATTATTAATTTATGCAAATAACATATTATTAATACGGATATTCTATACTGTTTACTATACTCCATAATTTTTATATTGTGTAATAGTATTTTTCGTTTACTATCCATCTGTGTACATTTTTAAAAAAATAATTACATTTTTTATTTGGTTTTTAGTACAAAGTATATTTCATAATATAGTTCAGAATAAGATAATAAGTGTACATTTTGAGAAAATTTCAAATTTTCAATTGCATACGCAATTCCATTTGAGTTTTTTAAATAGTAATCATAATTTTTACCATAATATATGGAAAGATATCTATATTTTCTAAGTTAGTGTTTTATCTAGTGTCCATGGCCCTTAACCCAAAATTAAGTTACGTATTTACTTACATATTTTTGAAATTCGCTAATAATTCTACTTTTTCTATTGTTTTAAAAATGTGGCATAATTGTAATTAGTGATTTTAAAAAGGATTTGCAAATTTTTATTATAAAATAAAATTTTAATTAGTTTGTAATATATCACTTTTATCTAGGTTAATTTTTATTAATATCATAAAATAATCAAAATGAGCAAGAAGCTGAAAATATATAACTTTATCACTGACTTTTTATCATCTACCTAAATTGTAGAATACAAATTTGAAATCCATATAAAAAATCACTCAACACAAGTGCAGCATATTTTTGAAAAAACAGAAAAATCTAATTATTTAAAAATTTCAAAAATGTTTAGGACCATTTAATGGATTAGAATGACTTTAGAAAAAAATACCAACTTTCAATAAAATGTATTTAGTTTTTTTATTGTAATCTAAAAAGTATAAAACCCTAAATAATTTAAAATTTCACCAAATCTTTAAATTACAATCTTCCATACACGGTTAAATTTAACATAGTTAACTGTTTCAGATCTATTTATAGTCATGGGAAATTAAAAACTATATTCAATTATTAACGATAAATAATTTTTTTCTAGGTCAAAAATTTTAAGTTGAATACAAGGGTTCCTCATAAGTTGTTATAAGTGTAATGAAGAAAAAGGAAAATCGTCAATAATTTTTTACGAGCCTCTGTAGATAGTATATGTTCACAAAATATGTCAAAATCTCTAAAGTTTGCAAATAATTTTGACTTAGACATTCCTTTCTTTTTATATATCTATAAGATTGTAAAACTTAAAATAGAAGATCTTCGATAACTCGTCATAAGTATATCTATACCCTTAAGAAAAATATTCATGAGAAAGTCAAACTATTTTTTTTTTATATAAGCGTTTGAAGTTCAAATATTTTGGTCATTGGACAGTGGATGCTCAAAAATTATAACGGTTTATCATCGATCGTTACTCTTATCTTGTTGTTATCCATATACAAACGCAACTATAGATTTATTTTTTTATTTCATCAATTCAATTATAAAGTTATGGGGATCGTCACGGACAGTTATTTTAGCCAAACATACCAATATTTTTTCTATCATACTGATGATTCAGTAAAGTGATAATTCTTTTTTCAAGACTGATTTGAATTCATTATTTTGTGCACTTGAGATCGGTTAGTTCACTTATTCCTATTTCACCTCCCTAACAACTTACTATAAATTTAGTTTGAATATTTTGACATTTTGGAATTTTCAAACGTTGATTATTTGGAATTTAAATTGGAAATCTTAAGATATGGACTGACCGATCTCAAGTAAAGATGATAACAAATTTAGATCAATTTTCTAAAATATTATCGCATTATTAGACAGGATTGACAAAAAGTACTTACAAATGAGCATAAATTGTAGACGGTGACTTGTATAAGTGCGTGGTGGAGCGCTCAAATATTTGTTTTATTTATAGTCACACACACACTAATAATGATAACTAACTAATAACTACCGGGTAGTTAACTACCTACAGCAACACCTGAACGCAGCTTTTCCACATTAAAACGTTTAAAGTCATACTGCAGAAATTCAATGAATGAGGTTTTGCTTATATTATTTTCTAATATTGCTATACTATTTATAATTATCTAATACATTATTAATGATTTTTATTGTATTAGGAACGTCTTCACGGACTAGCACTTTTATCAGTTCATCGGGAAATAGACATAAATATTGATGAAGTAATTGATGAAGTGGCAACTAAACAAAGAAAACTTGATTTTTTATTATAGTAATAATAAGTATTTTTCATTTTTCATTTATAATTTATATTGTTAAATGTTCTATTTAATAGCTACTATTATAGTAAAAATAAATATTTATGAAACTATTATTTTTGTACTTAATTTCTTATTATTCTTATTGTAAATTTTATTTATAAATTTATTTCAAATGTAATTAGTAATAATCAATAATTTATTTTTATTCATTAAAAATAATGACTAATTGGTTTTCAATGAATATAATAATAACCATATTATGGTGTGTAAAGTGTAAACTGTGCAGTATTTCCTGATGAAGTTTTGGAAACATCCCCCCACCTTTAAGTGTACCGTTCAATGGCTCATCCCCTACCTATAACAATTCTTAAATACGCCGCTGTGTTATACATTTACGAGACATGCATGTACGTACGCATGCATGCAATTCGAAAAATGTCTATTTCGAGTTCCTTAAATTGACCAGTAGGTATACTAATCCCCTAAAGTATTTTGATTAATTTAATTCTATAAGCAAAGCTTGTGGTGATGTGGTTGAGGTAAACGAGTTCTAATATGTAGTCAGCAATTTGTAAATCATTTTTTAGTTCAAAATATTGATGGCTCTGCTAACGTGTATAATTTTTTAGGAGTTGTGTTTTTATATATATATATATATATATATATATATACCTAGGCAACTCTTTCGTTCATTGTTGCCACTGCTCGTTTTAGTGTATGCAATGAGAATAACATATATCATTATAAAAAGAAAGAGTATCCACACTCAATGCAAATACATCGATACATGTCAATGTATATACATTAGTATGAAATGTATAATCTATAGGTATAATACACTAATAATACAATACATAAATAAATTGATAAAAATAATACCTACATAATTTTTGCCAACAACTATTGGATCAATATCATCTACAGTTAGGTTAAAAGCATGCTCATATTTTAGATTCTGAGAGGAGCGATGAATGTATTGATTTTAAAATGATTATAATATGTTTATTTTTGATTACCTATTTATTTATGTATTTTCTTCGTGTCTATGTACACGATAATAGACAACAGTTATCGAAATAACGCTTCGATTTCCAACTTCAGTAACTTTTCCGGCGAGAAAGTGAATCTTTTCAGTGCATTGGTGATTATTATCATATATATCTATAAATACCTGTATACACAGTTGCCACATTTTTTCAAAAAAATTATCAACATTACTAAATTATTGTTATTTTCAGAAAAATTAATATTACAATTCTAATATTTTTTCACTGGTGTTATATGATTTAACAATTTAACTGAATTGTATATAATAAATTCAATCTTCAGTATAGTCGCCTACATTTAGTACAACTGCGTACCTATTTACAACCTATGTTTACACCATAAATCATGCTAAGTGTTGCCAGTGGGTGGCTTCTTACTCAATTTTTCATGCCATGTATTCTCTTAACACATAAGCTTATTGTACATTTCTTGTATAGATTGTTTATTTTTATAATAAAAAAAAAAAAAAAAAAAAGTTTACACCGTGTATATAGAAAACATATGTGTTAGAGATCATTTTGTAATAAATATTTTGGTTTCGGATTACCTGTTCAATAACTGAAATTATTGAAAGGGCACTCCTTACTAATATAATATAATACTAATTGTTATATTATATCATCGTGATGATTAAAAAACTGCATGGGCAAGATATGCGGAAATACTCAAGTTAAATACTTAACATCCGACAAAT